>NC_082716.1:14453060-14754726 GCF_030144855.1 Hypanus sabinus | reverse complement strand
CTCCTATTTCTTATGTTCTTATGTTCTTAAATAAACAATGTGACTCAGGTGAACTACTTTAAAAAATGTATTTAGAAATACAGCATGGTAACAGACCCATTTGACCCAATGAACCTGTATTGGCCATTTACTCACATGTGACCGATTGACCTCCCAATCCGTACATCTTTGGAGCATCAGAGCACCCAGAAGAAGCCCATAAGTAATGGGGAGAACAAACTCCTTATAGACAGCAGCAGAATTGAACCCAGTCTCTGGAGCCATAATAGCTTTACACTGACCACTACCCTACCATGCCAACCCTAAAGGAAATAAGTTGCTTATTTGATGATCACATGTCTATAATTGGAGTTTAAAGATTAATGGTAATCCTCCTATAACAGCTCTCAGTACATTTCACCTCCTTTACTCTCATCACTTTCAATGCAATATGTGTAAACTTAAAAAGATGTTTAATGTTACCAAATCATAATAATGAATTACATTCCCTGTGGAATTAAAATAATATAACTATTAAAATAATAACATTATTTTAATAGTTATTTTTAAGTACGCTTCAATTACATTTTAGTTTAAAGGGTTTCACAAATTCACAATGAGATAGATTCCAGATGGGGAAATACAGGTTCACCTGCTGTTCATACACACAGCTTCAATGTGGCAATTTAATTATAGTGGTCTCTCTGGCAGGTTTTACAAGCAGCTTCTGACTCAATACCTTTTGGTTATTGAAGTATATTTTATGACCACGTTGTGAGTATGGAAGATCACGGTCAGTCAATGACCACAAGGGTTAAGATACTTGCCTTTCCCTTCCAGTTTCTGTCATAGATCTTCACAGCTCTTACATTTCATGAAGCCTTTGTTCACGCTGATCCCAATGGGACACTACAGTTCCAGTCAATGTCTGGTACTGAAGATCACAAACTGACTCATTGTCTATGAACACCAGTGCACACTAACATACACAGTGGCCCAGAGAGTTAAGGTAGGTACAGTTGGCCTCTCTTTCTGCTGGAATCGTTACAGGCAGGGAATCCTCCCGGTGTTGTCGTGCAGCAGGTAGCCCATCACTTTACAGTGCAAGTGATCACTAATCAAGGTTCAGTTCCCGTCCTACCTGTAAGGATTGTGTATGTAATCCCTGTGAGCGTGTAGGTTTCTTCTGGCTGCTCCAGTTTCCTCCCACATTCCAAAGACATATGGTCAGGGTTAGGGAATTGTGGGCATGCGATGCTGATGCTGGAAACATGACGACACCTACCAGCAGCCCAGCACAAACCTTGCTGATTCAATTTGACACAGATGACACATTTCACTGTATGTTTTGGTATTTCAAAACACATGACAAATAAAGCTAATCTAATCTGAATATACTGAACTGGGATGGAAATAATTGAACTGATAAGATTTCAAAATTGAAATACATTACAGGACTACATTGTTCTGATTTGGAATGATAACTCCACTTGAATGTAAAATATTTGAAGTTGCTTGTCAGGGCAATAAAACAAGAGATATTACATTGAAGGAGGCCAATCAATCATGTGCTATGTTTGCGAATGTAAACACGCTATCGGCTTATGTATGTCTCGGGGAAAATCCGTCCACCCGCCAAACCATGTCTCCTGTTTGCATGGATGCTGTGAAATGCACACTGATACAAACTCGCACACACAATATCGGACCACACACCACGCACACCAGAGTATACTTAATAAAGAAGCCATTTCATTATAACTCTACAGAGAAACCTTTTTATATATGCAGTTAGCAGTTAACATACAGTTAATAATCTGAGAACCCTGCACGAGGATCATGAACGACAAAGGATTAAATGCTTTTACTGAGTCATGTTAGCCACTGTACACTCTGGACAACTTACAGTGTGGGAGTGATGAATTGGGCCCACAGAGACAGAAACATGCTCACTTGAAAGTCCACATGATAAGAGAACGCTTTCCACATGCAGCAGGGCCAATCAATTTACCACATAATCGATCGGCCGTATATGCACTCATAATTTTCTCACATCTATCCGATAACCGTTCAATGTATCAATACAATCACTTACAGTATTTCCTTTCTTTATCAGCCTCCTACTATGAGATGAGAATGAGTGAGAATCTGCTGCAGCTACGGGACAGTTTCTCAGGAGCTGAACAGGTTAATTTGACAATTTTGAAACCGCAACCATTTGGCTCCAAAGAAACATTTACAATTGCCATTGGAAGTACAGAACTTAAAAACACAACCATGCTTTATTTCGCTTTATGTGCTTATGATGAAAAGGATCAGTCTTCTGAGATGTCCAATGTTGCCAGGGTTTCTGTCTTTGTGCCTTCGCTTAACAAACCAGAGGACAATAAAGTACAGGTTCTGCACAGTATTTGGATTGCAGTAGTAGTGGCAGTAATTGTATGTTTGATTATTGGGATTACTGTTTATGTTGTGCAGAAGAAGTGCAAAAGGAGGTTGCCATAAGCAGCACCAGCATATTGTCAATGGAACAGCTGAGTTTACTAATCTGAACATTTACTTTATTCTGAGTTATAATTGTAGCAGGCTAGTCTGAAGATCTTCTGAGACAACTGTAGTCACTCCCAGACAACTGGAAGACCTTCCTTGGAAATTCAGTCCAAGTTAGTAGCTTAGCCTATTGGGGTTGATCAAAGGGTTGCATGCTTTAGATTGGTGATACTGATTTTGGAGGATGTTGTGGAATTTTACTGGTGTAGAATCTGTATCATGGAGTTATCTTGATGTAGCTCTGTACCAATAAAAACAATATTTTCTGGAATGTTAGCATTAGTTTATTTTATGATACCACCTTTTAGGAGTTCATAATTAAGGTTATTTTTTGTAGTCTCCATAGTATTCTTAGTTTCCATAGAAACTGCAGACATCCAGTCAAGGTGGTGCCAGAGAACAGTAATTCCTCAGGTGACATTATTTCGATAGCCAATCTCTTCAATTATTTCAGTTTCTCTACATCTTCTGCTTGTTCTTTTTGTCTTGATTGTGCTTTGTAAAATGTTGAAGCTTGTGCAGTTTGGAATTTGATCAAATGATCTAGTGCTCTGTAGTCCTTGGAGAGCACCGAGAACACAAGATGCCTCGTGGAGCAGACCAGAGATCAGGTGTGGGGCCATGATCAACTCCATTTTAAAGTGTCAACGAAGACTGAAGCATTGAGTTGAATGTGGAGGAGATCAGCGTTCACTTTCTACAGAGGCCACGGGGTTGATGGCATAGCCGGGTTGGCAACGTTTGGACACTGGCGTGATGGTTGCTCTTCATGGAAGCACTATGTTTGTGCAGCTGCTCTCGTCAATGCTGATTGGTGAATGTTTTTGAAATTCTGAGATTTATGTGATCATTGGATTGTACTTTATATTGGTCTCCTTCAGTTTTCTGTGTTTTCTTTCTTGTCGCTGATTGGTGGATATGACTTTTGTGCGAGGGCAGGGTTTGGCGATTTGGAATCTGATATTCTTGTTAGTGTTTTTTTTGTGTCAGCAATCTGTGTGTGAGAGAGTGGTTGGGGGGTTTGATATAGTCACCGTTCATTTTTTGCAAGGGAGGGGTTCCAGGACTTGATGTTATTGTCTCTAAAATTTTAGAGAGGGAGAGGCTGGGGGTTAGTGGGTTTGATGTTCCAGCTGCCATTTTCATTAAGGGGTGGCGGGAGGTTGTGGTTTAAAAATTTTGCTTCTTTATCTTTTACTTTTTCATGCAGGGAGCTGATGTATTTTCTTTCAACAAAGCCCATGTTTTTTTTTGCTTAACAACTATCTGGAGAAGAGAAATATCAGAGACGTATTGACATGCATACTTTGACAATAAAATGAATCTTTGAACCTTTGAGATACCAGGGTCATACATATTGAATGTTCCATCTTTGTCATCAGTAACAGCAATAAGGTATAATTAAGTGTAGTCATTTAGTGTAAAAATATACATCTATGACAATGAAGAAGAACAGTAAAGTTGGAAAGGGAGACCCAGCAGAGGATGGAGAGGCCAGCTGACCACAAGGGAAAAATATTCATGGAACATAGAGCATGGATCATAGAACAGAACAGCAAAATAAATATCTTTGACTCAAGGTGTTCCAAGGTCAATCAATGCCTTTCATGCTTGTTTTGAAAGGGAGAATGAAACGACTGCTGTGTGGATCACTACAGAACCTGGTAAGGCTCTGAAACCTGTGCCAACCAACTGGCGGGGGTGCTCAAAGACATTCTCAATCTCTCACTGCTACAGTCAGAAGTTCCCACCGGCTTAGCCCACTGCTCTACTTTCTCTACACCCAAGACGACGTGGCATTATAAATACCATCTACAAATTTGCTAACAATACAACCATTGTTGGCAGAATTTCAGATGGTGATGTGATGGTAGAGCGAGATATACCATATAATTCATAGTGATAAACTGCATTCAACATCAGTAAGACCAAAGAACTGATTATGGACTTCAGAAAGGGTTAGATGAGGGAACACACAACAGCCTTGTAGAGGGATCAGAAGTGGAGAGAGTGAACAATTTCCTGAGCAAGTTCCTGGGTGTCAATATCTCTGACAACCTGACCTGACACATTGATGCAGCTATAACGAAGGCAAGAAAGCAACTGTATTTCATTAGGAGTTTGAGGAGATTTGGTATGTCACCTAAAACACTCAGAAATTTCTACAGTTGTACCACAGAGATCATTATGACTGACCCCATCACTGTCTGGTATTGGGGTGGGGGGGAGAGTCGAAGTAGGCTGCAGAGAGTTGCAAGATTAGTCAGCTCCATCATGGCTACTAGCCTCTGTATTATCCAAGACATCTTCCAGGAATGGTACCTCAAAAAGGCAGTGTCCATCATTAAGGACCCCGCCACCTAGAACAAGCCCTCTTCTCAGGAAGAAGCCTGAAGGCACACACTCAACAATTCAGGAACAGCTTCTTCCCCTTTGCCATCTGAATGTACAGGACTTAAAAACACAACCTGGCTCTATTTCACTTGACATGCTTATGATGAAAAGGATCAGTCTTCTGACCTGTCCAATGTTGCCAAGGTTTCTTTCTTTGTGACTCTGCTGGACAGATCGGAAGATAATAAAGTACTGCACAGTACTTGGGTTGCAGTAGTAGCAGCAGTTATAGTATGTTTTGATTGTTGGGATTATTAACTGTGTTCTGCAGAAAAAATGCAAAAAAAAAGGCTGCCAGAAGCAACAGCTGCTTAAGGTTACAAATCTGAGGATTACTTTATCTCAGTCATTATTGCTGCAGAGTATTTGAAGGTTGAAGGATTTGTCTGATATGTTCTGAGCTATCTATGGTCATTTCCAGACAACTGGAAGATCTCCCTTGGAAATTCAGTCCAGATTAGTTACTTAGCCTCCTGGGAATGATCGGAAGATTGCAAGCTTTAGATTGGAAACACTGCTTTTGGAGGAGGATGTGGTTTTCTACTGGGGTAGAATCTGTATTATTGAATAATCTTGATGTAGCTCTATATCAATAAAAACAATATTTTCTGAAAATGGTAGCATTACTTTATTCTCTAGAGAAACTTCAGAACAAATATTCAAGGAACAAAGAGCATAGATCGTAGAACAGATGGCAAAACACAGGCCTTCAGCCCAAGGTGTGTATTGACACTTTAATTTACCCCATGATCAATCTGACTCTCCACTCCTGCATAATCCTTCATGTTTCTTTCATCCATGTTCCCTTTAAGAGTATCTTAAATGGAGCTAATCAGTCTATCACTATCCCTGGCAACAGGTTTTATGCACCCACCATTCAGTGTAAAAATAAACCTGCCTCTGATATCCCCCTGTATTTTCCTTCCAACGCTTTGAAGTTATGCTCTCTTGTATTAGCCATTTCCATCCTTGGAAAAGAAAGTTTCCAGCTTTCCAATCGATCTATGCCTCTTGACTTGTGCATTTCCATCAAGTCACCTCTCTTTGTCCTTCTCTCCAAAGAGAAAAGCCCTAGTTCATTAAAACTCTCCTCATAAGACATACTCTCTATTCCAGGCATCATCCAGGTAAATCTCCCCTGCACCTTCTTGAAAGCTTCCACATCCTTTCTATAATGAGAAGCTTTACCTGCAAAAAAAAAGAATAAGCCAGCAATAAATTTCTAAATGGAAGGGGAATAAAAGAAAGAATAATCTAAGGAAAAGGTATTAAATAAAATAGGAAGTAGATTAGGAAACAAAGAAACATATTTGCATATTGTTTATTTAAAATGGTAAGAAAATCCTATTCTATTGAGTGATTACCAGAAGTTTGTGCAACTGAGCATAATTAGGTTAATCTTCAGAAATGACAATTATTTAAATGAGTCTATTTCCTAACAAGAAGCTGTTAGCTTAGTTATGTAAAAATGGCAGGCTTGTTGAAAGAACCACCAGTGATCTGATGTAACAGGAGCCCATTATTTGACTGAAATGGCTAAACTGGTTTGAACTAGGCTGATTTTGGAAGTTGTCTGCTTGGGCCAGATGCAAAGAGAAGCCAATGAGCCTTAGTGAGCAAAATTGCAAGATTATAGATTGTTCTGATAAGGAAAAGGATATGAATGGAGGATGTCAAGATACAGGCAGTGACAACTCTGGATACTACCCATCACAGAAACAGATAACCCCATGTCAGAAACATGGAGATTACAATGGGATCAAGAGGAATATCTGGCCATCATAGAATCCTGTCCCAGGTAGTATTTTTCCTACTTTGACTGTTCAGGGAGTGTCAGGGAAATCCAGTAGTGTGTGCACAGGTACTTAGTTTTGTAACTTCATGCGCTTGTTGAACCAATAAAGGTATTTGTCAGGTAATAGAAATTCTCATTGTGCCTAATTGGTCATTATTGTTGAGGATTAATAACTAAAGATTCTCTAAGAAAAGGTTATGCATAAGTTCATTATTCTCCACATCCTTAAGAATAGAATAGAAAGTAGAGAGAGGATAACCTCAAATATTTGCTATTTTCCAAGAAGGGACAAAATAATGAGAATTTGAGTTTGAGAAAAGCTGAAAAATTAAGAAGCACTCTGATCTTCAATGTGAACCTTGTGCAACATAATACTATTCAATACCTTACATCTTTGATCCCAAAGGGACGAATGGAAGAGTGACAAGGAAAAAACATGTGAAAATTAATGTACTTGACATATGTCAGTGATTGAAGATGAGAAGTAACAATGGCTGATGAAAGCCAACAAAATACAGTCAGTGTAAAACATAAACTCATGAGATTTTGCAGGTGCTGCAAATCCAGAGGAACACAGACTAAATCCTGGAGAAACTCAGCAGGTCAGGCAACATCTGCGGAGAGGAATAAACAATCAACATTTCAAGTCAAGACCCTTCATTAGGACTGGAAAGGAAGAGGGAAAAAGCCAGAATAAGCTGGGTGAGGGGAGGGAGTATAAGCTGTCAGGTGATAGGTGGATATTGTAAAAAGCTGAAGAAGAAGGAGTCTGATTGAAGAGGAGAGCAGACCATGGGAGAAAGGGAAGGAGGGGAAGCACCAGAGGGTTAGTGTAGATAAGAGAAGGGGTAAGAGGGGAGCCAGGAAAATCCAGGTGGATGCAGAAGCTACCTTCTTATAAAAGATTGTGCAATAGCTTTCAAGAAATCACATCAAAGATCCAGAAAGCAAGCCAGGCACTCGGAAGGCTCCGGGTCAAAGTTCTGCAGCACATTTGCCTCTCCCCTAAACTGAAGGTTTACAATGCTGTTGTGGTCTTATCACTTCTATATGGCTGTGAAACCTGGACACTGTATCGCAGACATGTCAAACAGCTTGAACAATTCCACAATTGCGCTCTGTGATCAATCATGCAAATCTGCTGGCAAGACCGTATCTCCAACCTGACAGTCCTGGACCGAGCCAATTCCACAATCATTGAAGCCAAGGTTTTGAAGGCTCAGCTCAGATGGACCGGCCATGTGATCCACATGGATGAGTCCAGAATGCCACGTCAGTTGTTCTACGGAGAACTGGAGCAGGGCAACCATGCCCAAGGTCACCCAAGGAAGAGGTATAAGGAAAACCTCAAGTCAAACTTTAAGTCGGCCAAACTCCAGCCCTGCGATCTCGAACACACTGCTGCTGATCGGTCCAAGTGGTGCAATCTATGCTCCAAGGCAGCAAACAACTTCCAAGCCAACTGGTGCATGCAGCACCTCAAGGCGAGTCAAGAAAGACACAGGAAGGCGTCCGCTCCTGCCCCAACAGGCGATGCTCCTTGCCCCTTCTGCGACCGTATCTGCGCTTCGGACTTTGGCCTCAGAAGTCATATGCATGCCAACAGACGTTGACTGCGCAACACATTTGTCTTCCTCGGACTTTGAGAGACTACTACTAGCAAAAGCTTTAACAGAGGAATATGCAAATGCTGCAGTAATGTATTGGATGCAGATTGAAAACTTGGGCTTGTAAACTCAGGTTGCAAATCAGAGTGCTGAATTCACACGGCCATGAAGAAACTTCAACTGATGATATTGCCACAAGTATTGTGATTCTCAGTGCCAAAACCTGTGATAGCAGGAGGAGTGTCAACATTGATGTCATTCAATACAATCATCAGTTCTGACTCTTCTGTGTTCACTGTTGGGTGGAAATATTACAGCTGGTGTAGAACTGTACTGTGGTTATGAAAGGTTTCGCTTGTATAACTGGTTCTTTATACAACATTGTTGAAGGTTGAGTTAAGGCCAACATCTCACATATCTTAGACATAGGAGTGTCTGCAGATGCTGGAAAACCACAGCAACACACACAACATGCTGGAGGAACTCAGCAGGTCAGGAGGCATCTATGGATAGGAATAAACAAGTACTGGATGAAGCATCTTAGACTGAAACATCAACTGTTTATTCATATCCACAGATGTTGCCTGACCTACTGAGCCAAGCCTGACCTCCTGGTCAAGTCAAACTCGAGTGCCTGATCAAGCCAAGCCCGAGGTCCGAGTTCTAGTCAAGAGCCAAGACAAGACCCAGGTACCAAGTCCCCGTCAAGACCCGTGTTCCAATTTATGACCTGAGTTCCCTGTCAAGCTCAAGTCCCAAGTCCAAGTTCAGGTTTTCCAATTTGTTATTCTACATCTTCGTCCATGTTGTTATTTTGTCCTCGCTGCTTGGCTTCCCTAGTATTCTTAATAAATATAGCCCTGTTCATATTACTTCAGTGTCTGTGTCTTGCATTTGGGTCCGCTCCCAATGTCCCCTTGTGACACATGGTTTCTTTCAGGGAAAATCCAGCCTGACAAACCTGTTGGAATTCTTTGAGGTGTTTCCAAGTATGATAGATAAAGGCGATACAGTGGATGTTGTATATTTGGCCTTTCAGAAGGCCTTTGATAAGGTGCCACACATGACGCTGCTTACCAAGTTAAGAGCCAATGGTACTTCTGGAAAGTTACTAACATGGTTACAGCTTTCAATAATTGGTAGGAGGCAGCAAGTGGGAATAAAAGTATCCTTTTCTTATTGGCTGCCAGTGACTAGTGCTTCTTCTGGTCCTAGACTGTTCTGTCTCCTGCACATCCACTCTATTGAGGCCATTCAACATTTGAAGGTTTCAATTAGATCACCCCTCATTCTTCTGAATTCTGGAGAATACAGATCTAGAACCATCAAGCACTCTTTATATGACAACCATTCAATCTTGGAAGCATCTTTGTGAACCACCTTTGAAAATGTTTCTAATGTCAGCATATTATTTCTTCATTAAGGGACCTAAAATTCCTCACAATTGTCCAATTTGGCCTCATCAGTGCTTTATAGAGTTTAAACATTACATCCTTGCTTTTATATTCTTTTTTTGTAATTTATTTTTTTATTTAAGTTCATCAAACAAACATTTCAATAAGATGTATTTCAGACATTGTACATATACATCATATAATCATATATATCACAAATCTCCACAAAGTATTTATCTGAGGTATACACCTACAGAAGAGAGTGGAAAGAAAAAACAAGCAAAAGGAAAGAGCTATGTACAAGTAGGAGTGATTTTTTTTACAACAGATTCATTGATTTGTGAGAATAAAATCAGGCCTAGGAGGCATTATGTAGTTAAACCATTTTCCCCAGTATGAATCAAATTGTTCCAGTTTATGATTAACAGATGCTGTTATATTCTCCATTTTGTAAATGCCCATTGTAATTTCCATCCATGTATTTAAAGTTGGGCTCTCCTGTGATAACCATTTCCTAATAAAAGTCTTTTTACCAGCCACCAACAGTATATTCATTAAAAATTTATCTCTGTTCAACCATTCTTGAGGTATATATCCAAAATATATGGTCTTACTCTCCAAGGGTATTTCACATTTAAAGATGTCTTGTAGGGCATTGTGTATCCCCCTCCAATAGTTTTGATAACAGGACAGTCCCAAAAAACATGATAATGATTTGCATTTTGATTTCCACAATTTCTCCAGTGAACAGGGAGGTTGCTATCATAATGGGATTTCTGAGAGGGTGTAATAAAATATCTTATCAAGTTTTTCCATCCAAACTCCCTCCATTTTTGTGAATTGACACACTTCCATTGATATCTCCATATTGTTGTCCATTCTTCCTCAGATATAATTATCCCTCCTTCCTTCTCCCATTTTGTTTTAATGTATGAAGTTGAATGTGTTTTAAGATTTGACAACCCTTATACCTGCTTGAAATTATTCTACTACCATTATCTGAATCATATGTTTTTCGAAAGAGCTCTATCAAGCATGTATTTGCCTTGGTTACAGTCCTTTTGAAAGGAATGTTAGTATCTCATTTGCCTTCTGCACCACTGTCAAGGACCAGGGACGGGTTAAAGAACCAGCCAAAATGGAAAACACTTTAGAGTCTGGTATTGCTATAAACTAATAGTGCTTATTAGTAACTACACAACACAGTTATATAAATGTGGATATATCTTAAACTGGATAGCAATAATATATATACATTAGTGTGGAAATAGGAAAACCAAGCTTCTTCAAGTCTAGGGGTAAATGAATCCAGTCTTACGATGATATGTAAGAAAGGTCAGTTCAATGCACAGGGTTGCTGTTGTTGGTAAGAGAGAGATATTTGTAATCCAAAGGCATATGTTGTGAGAAGGCAATTATGTCGATATTCCAAAATAACAATAGCAGTCGGTTTTATCTCCACATACAAAGTGTCAGCGACAGTGATCTTCAATGAATATCCTTTCAACACAGGTGGTACCACACCTGAATTCACAGGATACTCAAACAGAATCCACCTATGGATTATCACCAGCAGTAGCTTATCATTGAGGTACCATCTTCAAGTGGTAAAACTACCAACCCAAGACAGGATTATCACACATGGGTAGATTCCACAAGGTTACCTCAAACACACTACTGTGATAGCTGCTTATCCAGTTCCACAACATACAAAATAACTCCGACAGTGATTTGCCACAGGGGTGCCTTTCTTCAGTGAACTACCACTCCCAAACAAGAGTAACACACAAGTGGTAATCATAAAGGTTTTCCCCTCACCAGAGAACCCACTCCTGTGGATTAACTACGTGACAGTCACACCTTCGTATTTGAATGGAACTCAAACTCACCCTTATGGGCTACAGAGGAGAGAGTCCAAACAGTGACCTCTTTGTCACTAGGTTTCTTCTGTTTCAAACCTTCCTCTCCCCACTTCTCTTCCTTTAAAGTCACCAACTGTGACCATAACCAAGCTGACCGTTCTTCTGTGGTAGAGTTATCAACCCAGGCCAGGGTTGGACACACAAATAACACCGCACCCGTCACACCTTTTCTGCACTGCACGAGCCACTGATTGATTCTCCTGATCAATCCTCCAAAAATCTACCTTCCTGTGGGCACAACAAGCTCATCCAGTCTCCAAAACCGTGTGTGTGTGGGTCTAGCAGCTGACCAGGTATTTATTTCAGCATGCTGAACACCAGCTGTCCATCAAACTGCTCTGCCCTTCTCTCTGTGTAAGAACTCACAAGCAGGCAGTGTCCTTGTGGAAATGTAAACAAACTGCTGAGAAACTATAACATCAATCTTCTGAGCATTCTTCACCCCTCTCTCTCTCTCTCTCTCTCTCTCTCTCTCTCTCTCTCTCTCTCTCCCCCCCCTCCCTCCTCTAACAGTGTCCAAATGCCAGTCTCATTCTCCTGACAATTTAATGTGATTGTCCACAGAAAATTTGAACCCTAGGGGTACATAACACCACTAACTCAATCTGCAAATTAACCTTTAGGAAACTTAGCACAAGTACTCTCAAGTCCCTTTACCTCAGATTTTGGAATATTCTCTCCATTGAGAAAATAGTCCATAAGACCATAAGATATATGAGTAGAAATAGGCCATTTGGCCCATTGAGTCTACTCCACTATTCAATCATGGGCTGATCAAATTCTTCCAGTTGATGCCCTGGCTAATCAAGAACCTATTTATCTCTGTTTTAAATACACCCAATGACTTGGCCTCCACAGTTGCTCATGGCAACAAATTCCACAGATTTACCACCCTCTGACTAAAGTAATTTATCCACACCTCAATTCTAAATGGATGTCCTTCAATCCTGAAGTTGTGCCCTCTGGTTCTAGACTCCCCTACCATGGGAAATAACTTTACCATATCTAATCTGTTCAGGCCTTTTAACATTCAAAATGTTTCTATGAGATCCCCCCTCATTCTCCTGAACTCCAGGGAATACAGCCCAAGAGCTGCCAGACTTCTTTCATGTGGTAACCCTTTAATTCCAGCAATTGTTCTCCTGAATCTTCTCTGAACCCTCTCCAATGTCAGTATATCCTTTAGTAAGGAGCTCAAAGCTGCACACAATACTCCAAGTCTGGTCTCACAAGTGCCTTATAGAGCCTCCATATCACATCCCTGCTCTTATATTTTATACCTCTAGAAATGAATGCCAACATTGCATTTGCCTTCTTCACCACTGATTCAACATGGTTAATCTCATAGTCCAAATTATCGTACAAATAATCGTACAAAAACATTGTACAAAGCTGTTTTCCTAACTCTGACCCCTGTGGAACTCCACTGGTAACTGGCAGTCAGCCAGAATAGGATCCCTTTATTTCCATTCTCATTTTTCTACCAAACTGCCAATGCTCCACCCATATTTGTAACTTTCCTGAAATTCCATTGGTTCTTAGCCTCATATATGGCAGCTTGTCAAAGGCCTTCCGAAAATCCAAGTACACCACTTCTACTACATCTCCTTTATCTACCCTGCTTGTAATTTCCTTAAAAAGTTACAGTAGGTTTGTCAGGCAAGATTTTCCTCTCAGAAAACCATGCTGACATTGGCCTATCTTGTCATGTGCCTCCAGATACTCTAAATCTCATCCCTAACTATTGATTCCAACAGCTTCCAACCTCTAATGTCAGGCTAACAGGTCTATGTTTCCTTTCTGCTGTCTCCCACACTTCTTAAATAGTGGAGTAACATTTGCAATTTTCTAGTCATCTGGTACAATGCCAGAATCTATCCATTCTTGAAAGATCATTGTTAATGCCACAGCAATCTCTTCATCTACTTCCTTCAGAACCTGAGGGTGTATTCCAACAGATCCAGGAGATTTATCCACCCTCAGACCACTAAGCTTCCTGAGCACCTTCTTAGTCGTAATTTTGACTGCACGTTCTTCACTTCTCTGACACTCTTGAAAGTCCGTTATACTACAGATGTCTTCCACTGTGAAGACTGATGCAAAATATGCATTCAGTTCCTCTCTCATTTCAATATCTCCAGCATCATTTGGTATTGGTCCTATATCTACCCTTGACTCTCTTTTATCCTTTATATACTTAAAAAAGCTTTTACAAATGTTTGTAGAATCTTTTTTTTTTAAATAAATTTTTATTGCATTTTTAAATGATTACAAAGTATGAAAAAACAATGTATATAACCCATACCCCCTCCCCTTAACCCCTCCCCCCTAACTGCCCTATAGAAAAAAAAAGAAAGAAAGAAAGAAAGAAAGAAAGAAAGAATGCCTGGTGGTTGGAAGATCTCCACATGCTCCATGGAATTCGTAATAATTTTAATATGTATATTTATTTCTTTCCCCTAATAACCAATTGTTTCATCTTCAAAGCATCTATATATTTAATCCTGTCTTTTGTAAATAAGGGCTCCAAATTTTCAAAAATGTTTCATATTTATCTCTTAAATTATAAGTAATTTTTTCTAATGGAATACAACCATAAATTTCTTTCTTCCAAGAATCTATACTTAAATGTGTATCCGATTTCCAAGTAACTGCAATAGCTTTTTTGGCTACTGCCAGTGCAATTTTTATAAATTCTTTCTGATACATATTTAGTTTGAGTTTCGGTTTTATCCCTTCAATATCACCTAGTAAAAATAATATTGGATTATGAGGAAATTGTGTTCCTGTAATTTGTTCCAGTAAAAGTCTTAAATTTGTCCAAAAAGGTTGAATTTTAGAGCAAGACCATGTCGAATGTAAAAAAGTACCAGTTTCCTGGTTACATCGGAAACACTGATCCGATAAATTTGGATTAAATTTTTTTATTTTTTGTGGTGTAATATATAATTGATGTAGAAAATTATACTGCACTAATCTTAACCGAACATTTATTGTATTTGTCATACTATCAAGACATAGTCTTGACCAATTTGTTTCTTCAATTTTGATATTCAAATCACTTTCCCATTTTTGTCTTGACTTATGGACTCCTTGCTTAATTACCTGTCTTTGAATCAAATTATACATGCAAGATATAAATTTTTTGATATTTCCTTTTTGAATTAAAATTTCTATTTCATTAGATTTCGGCAATAACATTGTTTGACCTAATTTTTCTCTTAAATAAGCCCTTAATTGAAAGTAACAAAATAAAGTGTTGTTTGATATTTTATATTTATTCTTTAATTGTTCAAATGACATTAATATACCTCCTTCAAAACAATTCCCTATATATCTAATCCCATTTTGAATCCAATTATATAAAAATTGGTTGTCCATTGTGAAAGGAATAAGTCTATTTTGAATTAAAGATCTCTTTGCTAATAAAGATTTTTTTATCTCATCATCAACATTTATCTTATTCCATAAATCAATCAAATGTTTTAATATAGGAGATTCTTTCTTTTCCCGTATCCATTTAGATTCCCATTTGTATATAAAATCTTCTGGTACATTTTCTCCTATTTTATCTAATTCTATTCTAATCCATGCCGGTTTATCTTTCTCGAAAAAAGATGCAATAAATCTAAGTTGATTTGCTTTATAATAATTCTTAAAATTTGGAAGTTGTAATCCTCCTAGATCAAATTTCCATGTCAATTTTTCCAACATGTTTGTAGAATCTTCTTTGATATTGGTCTCCATCTTCCTTTCATAATTCATCTTTTCCTTCCTAATGACCTTCTAGTTTCCTTCTGCAAGGTTTTAAAAGCTTCGCAATCTTTTATCTTCCCACTACCTTTATATTCCTTGTATGCCCTCTGCTTTGCTTTTATTTTGATTCTGACTTCACTTGTTAGCCACGGTAGTGTCCTTTTTCTATTTGAAAGTGTCTTCTTTTTTGGAATATATCTGTCTTGCACTTCCCTCATTTTTTTCCAGTAACTCCAGCCATTGTTGCTCTGCTGTTCTTCCTGCTAGTGTCCCTTTCCAGTCAACTTTGGCCAGTTCCCCTCAAATGCCATTATAATTTACCTACACATTGGATTTTAATTTCTCCTTTTCAAATTTCAAAGTAAACTTGATCATATTGTGATCACTGTTCTCTAAGGGTTCCTTAACCTTAAGCTCTCTTATAACCTCCGAATCCTGCACAACACCCAATCTAGCACAGCTGATTTGCCTAGTGGGCTTAACAACAAGTTGTTCAAAAAAGCCATCCCTTAGACATTCTACAGATTCTGTCTCTTGAGATGAAGTACTGACCTGGTTTTTCCAATCTACTTTCATGTTAAAATCCCCAAAAAGTTATCATGACATTGTCCTTCTGATGTGCCTTTTTTATTTCCTGCTGTAATTTGTAATCCACATCCTGGCGACATCACAAGAGTGGTATAATCAGAAAACTTGAATATGACATTGAAGCTGTGCTTAGGCACACAGTCATAAGGGTAAAGTGAGTAGAGCTGGGGACTAAACACATAGCCCTACGGTGGACCTGTGTTGATCGAGATTGTGGGGAAGAAATTGTTGTTAATCTGAACTGACTGGGGTCTAGAAGTAAGGAAATCCAGGATCCAATTGCACAAGGAGGCATTGAGGCCATGGTCTCAGAGCTTATTGATTAGTTTTGAGGGGATGATGGTATTGAATGCTAAGCTGTAGTTGTTAAAGAGTATCCTGATGTATGCACCTTAGCTGTCCAGACGTTCTAGGATTGAGTAAAGAGCCAATGAAATGGCATCTGCTGTGTACTTATATATGCTGATAATACAACCATTGTTGGCAGCATTGTAGATGGTGATGAAAGGTCCTACTGGAGCAAGATATACCAGTTAGTTGGATGATGTCACAGCAACAAACTTGTACTCAACGTCAGCAACATTAAAGAGCTAATTATAGACTTCAGAAATGGTGAGATGAGGAAGCACAAACCAATCCTCATAGAGGGATCAGAAATAGAGTGAATGAGCAATTTTAAGTTCCTGGGTATAATATCTCTGAGGACCTAACTTAGTCCCAACAAGTCGATGCAGCTATAAATAAGGGAAGACAACAGCTATATTTCATTTGAAGTTTAAGGAGATTTGTTTTGTCAACTGAAACAATCAAAAACTTCTACAAATATACCAAAGAGAGCCTCTGTAGTATCTTCATGCAGCAGTGCCTTAGCAAGGTGGCATCCATTATTAGAGACCCTCTCTACCCAGCCTATGCCCTCTTCTCATTGTTACCATCAGGAAGGAGGTACAGAACCCTGAAAGCACACACTCAAAGATTTGACAACAGCTTCTTCCCCTCTGACATCCCATTTCTAAACATGCATTGAACCTGTGAACATTACCTCACTACTTTTTTATTTCTGTTTGTTTTTGCACGACTTACATTCAACATAGCTATTTAATAGACATTTATATATTTACTGTTATTCAGTATTTTTCTCCATATTTATTTATGTATTCCATCATATTGTTGCTGTAAAGAGAATTAATTTTACGATATATGCCAGTGAAATTAAAACTGATTCTGATTCTGCAAGCAAGCTGAAGTTTTATATTGACAGAGAAAGTTCAGTGCAAACTATAAAGTGCAAGTCATAATGAAGTAGATTGAGGGGTCAGGAGTACTGAGAGTCTTATAGGCCTGGACAACCAATCATTACAGTCAATTAATATAGTTACTGTTGTAGTGGGAAACCTAACAGCCAATTTCGGTACAGTATGCTCCTAGAAATATCAATGCAATAATAATCACATATTAGCTTGCATTAATTCATAAAAAACTCCAAATTAATCTGCCGACAGAGATCCAGCAACCTCTTTGATGCTGACCTCTCCTTTTCCAAAGTTGGCTGCTCACATTTCAGTTAACCCACCAATTAGTGGGGGTGGCAGGAAGCCTAGTTGTTAACAGAAAGCTTTCAGTTGAAGATGGCACTACTGAGGGTGAATGACAACTTCCAGGTGGCTCAGAAAAGAAGAAATCAAAGTAACACTTTATTTGTAACACTTTTCTGGAAAAAATTTAAGTTTACTGATCACCGCAAACAATGAAGAGGCAACTGAAGACAAGGCTGAGTTGAAGGTTGAAGGGTGCATTTGCAAGGAAATGTTGAGGCACATTTGAGAAGGAGCTGAGGCAAGTGGAGTGGAGAAAAGTCACAGTGGAGGAAAGACAGTTTCAGGGTCCATCCTAAACCAAGAGTGAGATTGGATTGATTTAAGTGCTGGATGATATGGCATGAACTAAAATGTGGCAGTTTGGTCTAGGCTCAGAGAGCATTGATGCAAGAGAGCCCTGGTCCTAGCGCAAGGAATGACCCAGTGTTTAGACAATTTAAATGCTGGGCCAGAGGAATTGCAAAGGCAGGGTGTAGGGACCAAAGGTGAGGGTTGGTTCATTTCTACTTGGTGTTCTGCGGTTTACTCTGCTAAGGGCTGAATGGAGGCTGAGGCAGTGGGCCTGCTCTGTCTGATCCTGGTTTTGTGTCTGTGGGCTCCTTGACATTTACTCTGTTAGTTGCTGAACTGAGGCCACTGATGAGGGCCTGCTCCAGCTGCTGCGAGCTTTGTGTCTGTGGACTCAACAATGTTGACTCTGCTGTTTGTTGAACTGAAGCTGAGGCTGTGGGCCTGTTCCAGCCGATCTGGACTTCATATCTGTGGGCTCCATGACATTTACTCTGCTATTCACTGAAATGACTCTGATGCTGTGGGCCTGCTGTGTCTGTTTTGGGCTTCATGTTTGAGGACTCACCTTCATTCCAAATGGTATTTGCCTATTATATTGCTTGCACTATTTGTTTTATCTCTCTCTCTCTTTCTCTGCACACTGGCTGTATGACGGTCTTTTTTTAATGGGTTCTTTTGGGGTTTCTTGTTTGGTGGCTGCCTCCAAGGATACAAATCTCAAGGTATACATACTTCGGTTATAAACGTATTTTTGAGTTTGAACACTTTACGGTGCCAGGGATCATAGCAATGAAAAACTTAGCATAAAGTTCAAAGCTCAAAGTAATTAATATTATTGGAGTACATATATATCACCACATACAACACTGACATGCTTTATTGTGTGGGCATAGTCAGCAAATCTATAGGATAGTACATGTAAACAGGGTCAATGTGAGATCAAGTAGAGCATAGAAGACAACAAACTGCGCAAATGCAAATATAAATAATATAAATAAAAATTAAAGCATTAAATTACAAGATAAAGAGTCCTAAGAGTAAGATAATTTGTCATGGGAACATTTCAATAGATGAGTGTACTTACTCTCTTTTGTTCAAGAGCCTGATGGTTGAGGGGTAGCAACTGTTTCTGAACCTGATGGTAAGTCCTGATGGCAGCAGTGAGAAAAGAGCATGGCCTGGGTGGTGAGGATCTTTGTTAATGGATGCTGCTTTCCTATGACAGTGTTTCATGTAGATGTGTTCAATTGTTAGGAGGACGTCACCTGTAATGTACTGGGCCAAATACCAGAGCTTTTGTCAGATTTTCCATTCAAAGGCACTGGTTTTCCCATAGTTTAACTAGTCAATACACTTTCTTCTGAACATCTATTGAAGTTTGTCAAAGTTTTTGATGTCATGGTCAATCTCAACAGACTCCTAAGGAAGAGGAGGTGTTTTGTGCTTTCTTTGCAATTACATTTATATGATGGGTCCAGGACAGGTCCACAGAGATAGTGACAACCAGAAATTTAAAGTTATTGACCCCCTCCACCTCTGATCCTCAAATGAGGGCTGGCTCATGGACCTCTGTTTCCCTCTCCTGAAGTCTACAATTAGAATCAGAATCAGAATCAGAATCCTTTATTATAGCCAAGTATGAGGACACATACAGGGAATTTGATGCCGGTTTCCCTGAGCTCTCTCTGTACAGAATTAAAAGCAAACAAAACAATAGTGCAAATCATCATAAACTATGTACGATGAAGTCCCCCTATTGAATGTACAGGTGGACTTGATTTATAATAACTATAATTCAAGTGTTCATAAGACTGATGGCATATGGAAAGAAACTATGCTTGTACCTATTTGTCCAGTGATCTAAAGCGCCTACCAGAAGGGAGGAGTTGGAACAGGTGATGTCCAGGGTGTGATGGGTCTACAATAATGCTTCTTGCTCACTTCCTGACTCTAGATACTTATAAGTCCTATAATTAGCAGCAGAAACACATACCCATAACATCATATGAACAGTATTCACAAATTAAACATAATCATAACATTTAGAAGAAAGGAATAACATAGTTAAATCTATTTTAGTGCAAAGTGCTTGAAATAATTACAGTGTTGTTAAACTCTGATGATGAGGGTTTTGCTGGTCATTCCAAAAACTGAATGGTTGTACTGAATTGTAACTGTTCTTGAATCCTGTGGTGTGGAACTTCATGTTCCTGAAACTCCTGCCTCTTTGCAACTGTGGGAAGATGACATGGCACAAATTGGGAATTTAAAGAAAATTAAAAAATGTTTTGTATGCATAAAGAGGAAGATGATAACCAAGGAAAAAAAATGTGTGTTATAGGGAGCAAGAAATCATAAAAGCAGAAGACTTGGAAAGGCTTCCTAATGATTTTTTGTTGCTATCTTTGAAAAAATACTGGCAATACCAATGTTGTGATTAATGAGGAATTATTGAAAATATTTTATTGGATAAGCACAGAGAGAGTCAAAAAGGCAAAATACTTAAATCCCAAGGCCATACTGTTATATATACCCATGTATTAAAACAGATACAAGAAAGGAAGTTGTAGATGCTCTGGGCCCTATCACCCCTGGCTATAGAAGTAATACTGAAGCATAAGAGATTTGTTACTGTTGTGCATTTCTTTGAAAAGTCAGGAAGGGATAAGATCATAATACCATAAGACATAAAGGCAGAATTAGACCATTTGGCCCATTGCGTCTCTTCTGCAATTCATCGTGGCTGATTTATTATCCTTCTTAACCCCATTCTCCTGCCTTCTCCGCATATCCTTTGATGTGCTATCAAGAACCTATCATGCTCCACTTTAAATATACTCAATGATTCGGCCTTGTTATGTGTGCTGAACAAACCAGATGGAAATGGGGTCCAGAGCTGACCCCTTCCCCCTGGGAACTATGCCACTAATGAGAGAGAGAGAGATGAAGAACAGAGGTAGAGGCATCTGCCACAGATAAGAGGGAGACCGATAATTTATGTATTATGGCTTCTTCACTGATTATTTACCTTTTGCTACAAGGACACTTCCTTGCTCGTTAACATTCCTGAGGAGACAGCAGGGAGGGGCCAGTTTGATGGACATAGAGTTGATGGAAGGACGATACCCCGTCAGTGGGGATAAAAGACCGGTCTGCGGGGACACCCACAGACACACCAGTGGACAAGGAAAGAGTGTTGTGCACCCACAGGAAGGTGGGGGCCTGGAGGATTGGTTCAGGAGAATTGTTCCAGAGCACAGTGGATGAAGGCAGACCGGTGGGGACTTGTGTGTGTGTCCGCCCTTGCCTGGATGACGAGTCCATCACTGAAGAATGGTCTAGCCTGGAACGGAAGGGTCATAACCGGTGACCCCAACGGTACAACAGAACAAGAAGATGACGGAAGGTTTGCCTGTTACAGCTGCTCATCTCTTGCTTGCTCTCTCTCTTTTGCTCTCTCCAACATTGCAACACAACAACTACCTCAACACGAACTGAACTGAACTCTATATTCTCTTATGACAATTCATTTACCCCTAGATTTTGATAGAGCTTGGTTTTGATTATAATTCCTGCAGTTCTGTATTTATCATTGCAAACCTGTTTTATTATTTACATTTTTGATACTGTATTCCTTAGTTTACTAATAAACACCTTTAGTTACAGTACCACCAGACTCGAACGTATCATTCCATTTCTGCTGGTTTGCTAACGCAGTTATGGGGTACGTAACAAATTGGGGGCTCGTCCGGGATTTGATTAATAAATTGGCCAGTGAATCGAGGTAGAATTGCCTTATTTGATCTGGTTGTGAGAAACCAGAAAGACATACAGCAAAAATGGACGTTGACGAGTTTCTGTTAAGTCCGGACCCTGTGGTTTTAAAGAAGATTAAAAAGTCTGAGTTGTGGTTCAGAAAGGGATGCCAAAGGCTGAAATACAACGTAAGATAACTGAATATTATGTCACAATGCAGATATTCAAGGCAGAGGTGTTAGAGCACTTTCCTGTAGGGAAAGGGGAGGTCCAGGTACGTCTAGACGAGATGCAGCTAGAGAGAATTAAGTTTGAGGCAGAGGAGGCAGAAAAACAGCGATAGTTCGAGAGGGAGAAATGGCAAGGCATGAATAGTGGGGCAGACCATGGGGAAAAGTTTAATGTTAGTCAGGAGATTGGGTTGGTACCTCCATTCAAGGAGACGGACATTGATCGATACTTCTTGCATTTTGAAAAAGTGGCTGCGAACTAGAAGTGGACTAGAGATAAGTGGGTGGTGTTGTTAGAAAGTGTACTTAAAGAGAAGTCTCAATGAGCATATGCGGCATTGTCTACGGAGGTTGCAGAGGATTATGAGGAAGCAAAACAGGCTATCCTTCAGGCCTATGAGCTGGTACCCGAAGCGTATAGACAAGAGTTTAGGGACTTAAGGAGGCAGTGGAATCAGACGTTCACAGGGTTTGCCTATGAGAAGTGTGTGTACTTTGACCGCTGGTGCACTGCAAAAGGGGTGCTAGAAGATTTCCACTGCCTAAGAGAGTTGATCCTGATCGAAGAATTTAAAGGTTGTGTTCCGGATAATATCCGGACATACCTGAACAAGAAGAAGAATAAGTCCATATCAGAATCTGCCAAGCTTGCAGATGAATATGCCTTAACCCATAAGATAAAATTTTCCCCAAATAAGAGCTACTAGAGGGGTAGTTGGGATGGTAGAGAAAGCCCACCGGCTAAGTGAGAGAATAAGCTGGAGACTAGTGGAAAAGGCAAGGAGTTGGAAATACAGTCTGGCAGGAGGTCTCCTAGTTTTGTCTGCTTTAATTGCTGGAAAGCTGGTCATATTGTGTCTAGGTGGTTTGCTCCAAAGAAGGAGACAGGGAAAGGAAAGGCGACTGCACCGACGGGCTGTGTTAAGCCAGTTGAAATGCCATTAAAAGAAGAGGAGATAAACCGAGTTCAGGAGGGATGTGAGAAATTCCTTTCAACCGGGTTGGTATCTGTGAGGGAGGAGTCACCCCCAGTGTCAGTAAGAATCTGAAGGGACACTGGTGCTTTTCATTCCTTAATCTTAAACAGAGTGTTTGAATTCAATAGTGAGACAGATACGGGTGACGTGAATGTGATAGAAGGGGTTGGAAAAGGGACTGAGGCCATTCCATTACATAAAGAATTTTTGACGTGTGATTTTGTTTCTAGACCAGTCACGATAGGGGTATGGACTGCACTCCCAATACCCGAGGTAGATGTCTCGCATAGGAACAACCTGGCAGGTGGGGACGTGTACCCAGCAGTGAAGCTGACTAGCAAGCCTGCTAGGATGAGGACACGCCCATAGTTTCTGAAGTTAATCCCGCAGGCGCAGTCACCAGAAGAATGTCGAGAAAAGCTGCTAAGAAAACCACTGATTTAGCTGAGTCCAGCCTTGATTTATCTGAGACGTTTTTTCCAGCCCTGTACCAGGAGAGGTTAGAGGATGGTAAAGTGGAGAATAGTGGAGCTAAGGAAAGTAAGGGAGTCTAAGCAGATTTAGTGTTGTCAAGGAATGGAATTTTGAACCTTGCCCATAAGCTACCCCTTGGTGGACAATTTGGAGTGAGGAAGGAGGTTATGGAGGCACACAGCCAAGATGAGAAACACATATCCCATCCACCATAACTGGCAAGCCAATTCTGAAATCACCTGGCCAGACTTCCCTGGATCCCATGCCTTCTGATTTTCTGAATAAGCCTACCGTGTGCAACCTTGTCAAATGCCTTACTAAACTCCATATAGATCACATCCACTGCACTAATCTCATCTATATGCCTGGTCACCTCCTCAAAGAACTCTTTCAGGCTTGTTAGGCACAATCTGCCCTTCACAAAGCCATGTTGACTGTCCTTGATTAGACCATGATTTTCTAAATGCCCATAGATCCTATCTCTAAGAATCTTTTCCAACAGCTTTCCCACCACAGACATAAGGCTCACTGGTCTGTAATTACCTGGACTATCCCTACTATCCTTTTTGAATAAGGGGACACCATTCGCCTCCGGTACCATTCCTGTGGACAACGAGATCCTGGTCAGAGGTTCAGCAATCTCTTCCCTTGCCTCATGGCGCAGCCTGGGGAATATTCCGTCAGGCCCTGGGGACTTATCCATCCTAAAGTATTTTAACAACACCAACACCTCCTCTCCCTTAATATCAACATGCTCCAGAACATCAATCTCACTCATATTGTCCTCACAGTCATCAAGTTCCCTCTCAGTGGTGAATACCAAAGAGAAGTATTCATTGAGGACCTCGCTCACTTCCACAGCCTCCCAGTACATCTTCCCACTTTTATCTCTAATTGGTCCTACCTTCACTCCTGTCATCCTTTTGTTCTTCACATAATTGAAGATTGTCTTGGGGTTTTCCTTTACCCTACTCACCAAGGCCTTCTCATGCCCCTTTCTTGCTCTTCTCAGCCCCTTCTTAAGCTCCTTTCTTGCTACCCTATATTCCTTAATTGACCCATCTGATCCTTGCTTCCTAAACCTCATGTATGCTGCCTTCTTCCACCTGACTAGATTTTCCACTTCACTTGTTGCCCATGGTTCCTTCACCCTACCATTCTTTATCTTCCTCACTGGGACAAATTTATCCCTAACATCCTGCAAGAGATCTTTAAACATCGACCACATGTCCATAGTACATTTCCGTGCAAAAGCATCATCCCAATTCACACCTGCAAGTTCTAGCCTTATAGCCTCATAATTTGCCCTTCCCCAATTAAAAATTAAAAAATTTCCTGTCCTCTCTGATTTTATCCTTTTCTATGATAATGCTAAAGGCCAGGGAGTTGTGATCTCCCACTGACAGATCTGTGACCTGACCCGGTTCGTTACCTAATACTAGATCTAGTATGGCATTCCCCCTAGTCAGCCTACCAACATACTGTGACAGGAATCCATCCTGGACACACTTAACAAACTCTGCCCCAACTAAACCCTTGGAACTACTCAAGTGCCAATCAATATTAGGGAAGTTAAAGTCACCCATGATAACAACCGTGTTATTTTTGCACCTTTCCAAAATCTGCCTCCCAATCTGCTCCCCGGTATCTCTGCTGCTACCAGGGGGCCTGTAGAATACCCCCAGTAGAGTAACTGCTCCCTTCCTGTTCCTGACTTCCACCCATACTGACTCAAAAGAGGATCCTGCTACATTACCCACCCTTTCTGCAGTTGTAATAGTATCCCTGACCAGTAATGCCACCCCTCGTCCCCTTTCCTCCCATCTATCCCTTTTAAAGTACTGAACTATTGAGAATCCATTCCCGACCTAGTGCCAACCAAGTCTCCGTAATGGCCACTACATCATAATTCCATGTATGTATCCAAGCTCTCAGTTTATCACCTTTGTTCAGGATGCTTCTTGCATTGAAGTACACACACTTTAACCCTTCTACCTTACTACCTTTACACCCCTAATTCTGCTTCTCTTTCCTCAAAGCCTCTCTATATGTTAGTTCTGGCTTTACTCCATGTACATCTTTCACTGCTCTATCGCTCCGGGTACCATCCCCCTTGCAAATTAGTTTAAACCCTCCCGAAGGTTTCTTAGTTAAGGGCTCAAAACTGCTCAGAGTGCTCCAAGTCTGGTCTGACCAATGCTTTATAAGGCCTTAGCATGATATCCTTGATCTTATATTCTTGTCCTCTTGAAATGAATGCTAACATTGCCTCTGCCTTCCTTACCACAAGTAAGGAAGTTAATTGCAACTTTTAGAAAATCCTACAGAAAGAGTCCCTTTGCAGCTCTGATTTTTTTTAAAATTTTCTCCATTTAGAAAATAGTTCATGACTTATTTCTTCTGCCAAAGTACATGACCATACACTTCCCGACAGAATGTTCCATCTGCCACTTCTTTGCCTATATCCCTTATCTGTCTAAGCTCTTCTGCAGACATTCTGCTTCCTCAGCACTACCTGTCTCTCCACATATCTTCATATTCTCTGCAAATGGTCACAAAGATATCAATTCCTTCATCCAAATCATTGACATAATATGCAAAGAATCAGTCTCAACATTGACCTATGCAGAAACCTCTAGTCATCAGCTGTCAACCAAAAAAATACACCTTTTATTCCCACCCTGCCTCCTGCCAATCCTCCAATCCTATATTCATGTTAGTATCGTTCTTGGGATACAATGGGCTCTTATCTTGTTAAGCAGCCTCATGTGTGACCCTTTTCAAAGACCTTCTGAAAATTCAATTAAACAATATCCACTGACTCTCCTTTGTCTATCCTATTTGATATTTCCTCAAAGAATTTCATTTAATTTGTCAGGCAATATTTCCTCTTCAAAAATACATGCTAACTTTGTCCTACTTTATCTTGTGTCTCTAAGTGCCCCAAAGCCTTATCCTTAATAGTGGACTTCATTATGTTCTCAATCACTGAAGTCGAGCTAACTGGCCTATAATTTCCTTTCTTCTGCGTCCTTGCCTTGTTAAAGAGTATCTTAAATGTATCTATTTTAATGCTAGGAGCATTGTAAGAAAGGTGGATGAGCTTAAAGCATGGATTGATACCTGGAATTATGATGTTGTAGCTATTAGTGAAACATGGTTGCAGGAAGGGTGTGAATGGCAAATAAATATTCCTGGATTTAGTTGCTTCAGGTGTGATAGAGTAGGAGGGGCCAGAGGAGGAGGTGTTGCATTGCTTGTCCGAGAAAATCTTATGGCGGTGCTTTGGAAGGATAGATTAGAGAGCTCCTCTAGGGAGGCCATTTGGGTGGAATTGAAGAATGGGAAAGGTGCAGTAACACTGATAGGAGTGTATTATAGGCCACCTAATGGGGCACGTGAGTTGGAAGAGCAAATGTGTAAGGAGATAGCAGATATTTGTAGTAAACACAAGGTGGTGATTGTGGGAGATTTTAATTTTCCACAGGTAGACTGGGAAGCTCATTCTGTAAAAGGTCTGGATGGTTTAGAGTTTGTGAAATGTGTGCAGGATAGTTTTTTGCAACAATACATAGAAGTACCGACTAGGGATGGGGCAGTGTTGGATCTCCTGTTAGGGAATGCGATAGGTCAGCTGACAGATGTATGTGTTGGGGAGCACTTCGGGTCCAGTGATCACAATAGCATTAGCTTCAATATTATTATGGAGAAGGACAGGACTGGACCTAAAGTTGAGATTTTTGATTGGAGAAAGGCTAACTTTGAGGGGATGCGGGGATTTAGAGAGAGTGGATTGGGTCAAGTTGTTTTATGGGAAGGATGTAATAGAGAAATGGAGGTCATTTAAGGGTGAAATTATGAGGGTACAGAATCTTTATGTTTCTGTTAGGGTGAAAGGAAAGGTTAAAGGTTTGAGAGCACCATGGTTTTCAAGGGATATTAGAAATTTGGTTCAGAAAAAGAGGGATGTCTACAATAGATATAGGCAGCATGGAGTAAAGGAATTTCTCGAGGAATATAAAGAATGTAAAAGGAATCTTAAGAAAGAGATTAGAAAAGCTAAAAGAAGATACGAGGTTGGTTTGGCAAATAAGGTGAAAGTAAATCTGAAAGGTTTCTACAGTTATATTAAAAGCAAGAGGATAGTGAGGGATAAAATTGGCCCCTTAGAGAATCAGAGTGGTCAGCTATGTGTGGAACCGAAGGAGATGGGAGAGATTTTGAATGATTTCTTCTCTTCGGTATTCACTAAGGAGAAGGATATTGAATTGTCTAAGGTGTGGGAAACAAGTAAGGAAGTTATGGAACCTATGACAATTAAAGAGGTGGAGGTACTGGCGCTTTTAAGAAATTTAAAAGTGGATAAATCTCCGGGTCCTGACAGGATATTCCCCAGGACCTTGAGGGAAGTTTGTGTAGAAATAGCAGGAGCTCTGACAGAGATCTTTAATATGTCATTAGAAACGGGGATTGTGCCGGAGGATTGACGTATTGCTCATGTGGTTCCATTGTTTAAAAAGGGTTCTAGAAGGAAGCCTAGCAATTATAGACCTGTCAGTTTGACATCAGTGGTGGGTAAATTAATGGAAAGTATTCTTAGAGATAGTATTTATAATTATCTGGATAGATGGGATCTGATTAGAAGTAGCCAGCATGGATTTGTGCGTGGAAGGTCATGTTTGACAAACCTTATTGAATTTTTTGAAGAAGTTACGAGGAATGTTGACGAGGGTAAGGCAGTGAATGTAGTCTATATGGACTTCAGCAAAGCCTTTGACAAAGTTCCACATGGAAGGTTAGTTAAGAAGGTTTAGTCGTTAGGTATTAATGCTGGAGTAATAAAATGGATTCAACAGTGGCTAGATGGGAGATGCCAGAGAGTAGTGGTGGATAATTGTTTATCGGGATGGAGGCCAGTGACTAGCGGGGTGCCTCGGGGATCTGTTTTGGGCCCAATGTTGTTTGTAATATATATAAATGATCTGGATGATGGGGTGGTAAATTGGATTAGTAAGTATGCCGATGATACTAAGGTAGGAGGTGTTGTGGATAATGAGGTGGATTTTCAAATCTTGCAGGGAGATTTATGCCGGTTAGAAGAATGGGCTGAATGTTGGCAGATGGAGTTTAATGCTGAGAAGTGTGAGGTTCTACATTTTGGCAGGAATAATCCAAATGGAACATACAGATTAAATGGTAGGGCATTGAGGAATGCAGAGGAACAGAGAGATCTAGGAATAACTGTGCATAGTTCCCTGAAAGTGGAGTCTCATGTAGATAGGGTGGTGAAGAGGGCCTTTATAAATCAAAGCATTGAGTACAGAAGTTGGGATGTAATGCTAAAGTTGTACAAGGCATTGGTAAGGCCAAATTTGGAATATTGTGTGCAGTTCTGGTCACCGAATTATAAGAAAGATATCAATAAATTAGAGAGAGTGCAGAGACGATTTACTAGGATGTTACCTGGGTTTCAGCAATTAAGTTACAGAGAAAGGTTGAACAAGTTAGGTCTCTATTCATTGGAGCGTAGAAGGTTGAGGGGGGATTTGATCGAGGTATTTAAAATTTTGAGAGGGATAGATAGAGTTGACGTGAACAGGCTGTTTCCATTGAGAGTAGGGGAGATTCAAACTAGAGGACATGATTTGAGAGTTAGGGGGCAGAAGTTTAAGGGAAACACGAGGGGGTATTTCTTTACTCAAAGAGTGATAGCTGTGTGGAATGAGCTTCCTGTAGAAGTAGTAGAGGCCAGTTCAGTTGTGTCATTTAAGGTAAAATTGGATAGGTATATGGACAGGAAAGGAGTGGAGGGTTATGGGCTGAGTGCGGGTAGGTGGGACTAGGTGAGATTAAGGGTTCGGCACGGACTAGGAGGGCCAAGATGGCCTGTTTCCGTGCTGTGATTGTTATATGGTTATATGGTTAAAGATTGGAGTGGCATTTGCAATTTTCCAGTCCTCTGGTACAATTCCAAAATCTAGTGATTCTTGAAACATCATTACTATTGATTCCAGAATCTCTTCAGCTACCCCTTTCAGAACTCTAGGATGTAGAGGATCTGGTCTTGGTGACTTATCCACTCTCTGACCTTTCAGCTTCCTAAACACCTTCTCCTTAGTAATGGCAGCTACACTCACTTCTGCCACCTTTTTCAAATTTACGGCGTGTTTGAAAACTAATGTAAAATACTTATTAGGTTCCTCCACTATTTTTGTGCCTTATTTGTACCTCTTCAGCATGATTTTCTCGCGGTCTGATATCTACACTCACCTCTTTAAACTCATTATACATCTGAAAAAAAAAGTGGGATCCTCTTTTATATTATTGGCTAGTATACCTTCAGATTTCATTGTCTCTCTCCTTAAAGATTTTCTTGTTGGCTTTCATTGATTTTTAACTGTTGCCCATTCCTCTAACTTCCCAGTAATTTTTCCAATATTATATGCTTACTCTTTCTTTGTCAGCAACAGTTGCCTCATTCACTCTTTAGAATAGTTCTTTGTCTTTGAGATATATATATCCTTCGTCTTCCGAATTTCACTCAGAAGCTCCAGCCATTGCTGTTCAGCTGTCATCCATGCTAGTTTTCCATTCTAATCAAAACTGACTAGCTCTCCTCTCATGTCTCTGTAATTAACCCATCATTTTTGTACAGATCATACCTTCTCCAAGATAGCTCCCAATGAATCACAAATCTGTAACTCTGTCCCCTGCAGCACTTCTTTATCTAATCATTCATATTTATGATCACCCCATGAGCATGCACGTACAACAAATCATCCTCTGCCATCTCCAAAGGAATCCTACCACTAAACTCATATTTACCTCCCCTCCCTCCACTTTCTGCAGAGATCGCTCCCGCTGGGATTCCATTGTCCAATTTCACTCCCAGGACTTATCCCTGCAATTGGCCAAAGTGCTACACCTGCCAGTCACCTCTTCCTCACCCCTATTCAGTGTTCCAAACAGTCATTAAAGGTAAGGCAATGCTTCACCTGCAAAACTGCTGATGCAGCCTCCTCTACATTGCTGAGATCGATCATAAATTGGGGGACAGCTTCCTCAAGCACCGTCCACCAAATGTGAAACTTCCAGGTTGCCAAGCATTTTAATTTCAATTCCCATTCCCGTCCAACACGTTGGTCCATAACCTCATCTTGGAGGATCAAAACCTTATGTTCTTTCTGGATAGCCTCCAACCTGATGGCGTGAGTATTGTTATCTACTTCTGGTACAAAAAAAACTTTTCCCTCCTCCATCTTCTATTACCTGCCTTCATATAACTTCTCCCCTTGAACATTACCAAATCTCTCACCACTTAAAAAATAATTGAGCTTCTGTTATATTCAACAAGGTGGTGCACAACTCAATTTTCTACATTATATTGCACCTTCCATATTTGTTGCCATGCATTCAGTTTGTCTAATTCTCCATGAAATCTCTTTTGATTCTCTGCCCTTCTCATAATCCCCATTGCTGGAAATCTACAGAACTAGTCTTTTCTTTCCTTCCTATGGGTGGTGCCTGTACTGTTCAGTATTTAGGTGTTCTGCTCTTATTGCCAGTAGCCAACTCCAACAAGCAGGCCAGAGCTGACTGAAAGGTAAGAGAGTGAAGATGAAGGCACACTGTGACTTGGCAGTCTATGTCAGAGAGATAAAGTGCATAACATTTGGGATTAGAGGGAGCTTCAATGGAAATGAATGAATATTCAACATTTTGGACTGAGACCTTTCATCAGGACATCTGCAGAATCTCTTGTATCCAAAATTTCATGACATAAGGTAGTGGTAATAAACTTGATTCTGATTCTGAAGTGGGGGAATGGAACTGATAGGATTGCCCTGAGTGCCAGTATGGTTTCGATGAATGGCCTCCTATGTCCCATAGGAAATTCTCCGTCGAAGGTGGTTTGAGCCAGAGGGTCACAGTCCATATTGTTCAAACTACTCGAGTATGAAGTTGAGTCCAGGACAGAATTTGAGAAGTGAAGTCAAGGAAGTCTGACAAAAATATTCAAAATCTATTGGGTTCAAATTTCAAAAACAGGCTAAATGCTAATAATCTATCAGCAGTCTGAAAACAAGTCTAGACACCACCTTAATATGCTTACTCTATGTTAGCAACACGGATACTGTATTTCTTATTGTCATTCATCATATATTTTTTATGCTTTGCACTGCACTACTGCCACAAATGATCAAATTTCATGATGTATGTTAGCGGTAATAAACCTGATTATGATTTATTAAGATCCATTATACAAAGGGTGATTGGTAAGTTTGTGGCCTAAGGTGGAAGGAGTCAAATTTAGAAAACCTAGCACATTTATTTTTCAACATAGTCCCCTCCAACATTTACACAATTACTGCAACGGTCGTGGATCATACGGATCTTGGACCTCCAGAAAGTGTCCCCGCCAGGGGTAATTGATAAGTTTGTGGCCTAAGGTAGAAGGAGACGAGTTATACAGCTCTCATTATATGCACATGCAGTTCAACTCTTTGAGTGATTAAGCAGAAGGTTTGAAGTTAATAAATCATCAGAGGTGATTGATAAGTTTGTGGCCTAAGATAGAAGGAGCTGAGTTATTCAAATTTCTCCATAATCACTCAAAGAGTTGAACTGCATGTGCATGTAAGGAGAGCTCATCTCCTTCTACTATAGGCCACAAACTTATCAATCACCCATGGTGAGGACATTTTCTGGAGGTCCAAGATCCATATGCTTCATGACCACTGGAGTAAGTGTGTAAATGTAGGAGGGGATTATGGTGAAAAATAAATGTGCTAGGTTTTCTAAAATTGACTCATACCTTAGGCCACAAACTTATCAATCACACCTTGTAGCTCTTTAAAATTTACTTAAATTTCATAATTGTCTTAAGCAGTTGTAAACATGTGGTTAACAGCTAAACCTTTGCAAAATATGATGGAAAGAAGCCAACTTTACAACAGGTCATTGTGATAAGAGAAATAAAATAATGAAAAGGTCATCCCATAATATAAAAATGGATAGTGCTGTCAGTTTGAACAAGCATTAAGACCAAAAGGTACTGGAGCAAAATTAGACCATTTGGCCCATTAATCTGCTCCACCATTGAATTGTTCAAAGGCTCCAAGTTTGAACTTAATGTCATAGAAATGTATACAATATTCATCCTGAAATGTTTTTCTTCGTAAACATCCATAAAAACAGAGAAGTGCTCCAAAGAATGAATGACAGTTAAACATGACAACCCCAAAGTACACCCCTCAGTTCCCCCCTCCCGTGCATAACTGGCAGCGAGTAACGATCCCCCCTGCCCCCACCAGCAAAAGAATGGTGCATCGGTAGCATCACCGAGCCCAAGCGTGTGCTAAGCAATAGCAAGGACACAGACCAAAGTTACCTCAAAGACTTCGCAGTTCATCCAACATTTGACAAACCACAGGTTCTCTCTCTCCCTAGTAGTGGAGAGTTTGGTGTCCCCCATTTTCACAGTGAGCAGGAGATATAACAACAACCCGCTGGTTTACGATATTAAAAATCCATTTTGTCGCTTTTTTCAAGCTCTGTGTCTGTAGATTCGAAGACCTGAGGTCTTCAGGCCCACAGCAAAAGATTTTCTGGCTTCCCCGACGACACACGAGTCTCCTGCCATGACAGCAACCCTCGATCCACCCGTCTCCAGAGCTTTGAGATCTTAGGCTTGAGATCTGAGAGGGAGACTCTCAGGCCCAACCCTTGGCGTGTCGAGTAACAGCCAGTCATGGAACCTTGAGAAATAGTCCCATTCCCACAAAGAACTGAAGTCTGTGTGAAACTCCAGGTCAGGGTCTTCAAAAGAACCCCAAAAGGGAAAAATAAAGATATTAAAGGGGAAAATAGAGCTGTTGCTGACATTTGTGGTTGACACATTTAAAGTTTATTCTCCTACCTTCTCACATAAACATTAAATCCTTTCCCAATCAGAAGCCTATCACTCTCTTGAAAGTATCCAATGACTTGGCTTCCCCCACACTTTCTGACAATGAATTCCACATATTTGCCACCTTTGGCTAAAGAAATTCCTCCTCATCTCAGGTTTAAAGGGAAATTCCTTTATTGAGATGCTGTGCCCTCAGATCTTGTAATCTCCTTCTAATGGAAGCAGCTTCTCCACATGCATTCTATTCAGATTAGACAGTACTGGTAGGTTTCCCTCATCCTTCTGTACATCAAGTACAGGCTCAGATCCATCAAATGTTCCTCATACATGAAACTTTTCATTCCTGGGATTGTTCTTGTGAACTATTTCTAGACCTCTCCAAGACCAAGCCATCTTTCCTTAGATACAGGGCCAAAAATTGCTCACAATATGGTCATAATATTGATGTATGGTGCGATCAACACCTTATATAGCTTAGCAGTACTATGGAAGTTGCAGCAAGAGGTAAAGTAATGTCCAGGCAAGGAGAGTTTACAGATAATGTGCAGTGAACCGATGCAAGAAAGGCCTTTGAAGAGAAGTCTTTGATGAACATAATGTCCCTTCGCACAGCAGCGGACCGGAGCCATTTAACATGATGAAGTCTAATAAAGGCTATCAGCTGGAAACATCCATTGTTTACTCATTTCCATAGATGCTGCTTGACCTGCTGAGTTCCTCCAGCATTTTGTGTGTGTTGCCACAGTGTGATTGGTGACTGATTATGTAAATAAGGAAGCTGAGCATACACAAGGTTACTAATTGGTCTACATCTGTATCCTCATTCGATTTCTGTATAAAAATGGCATTTGTTTGCTCAAACTTCTGAGCAGTGTGGTGACAAGAGGCTTGCTGTTTTCCTTGTGCTCAAGTAAATAAAATGTGATTGAGGAGCAAGTGTGAGTTTCAGAGTCCAATTAATCGGAAATGACAGTACATCCTTGCATTTATATTCTTGTCCTTTCAAAATCAATGCTAACATTGCATTTGTTTTCCATACTACTTATTCACCCTGCAAGCCACACATAAGGATGTAAAGTTTTGGCCTGTGGAGTCTTTTGAGTGAGTATTGACAAAGACTTTGTTAAGAACTGAATGGGAAGCATGTATTCCAATATTGATTGAATGTTGATCTTTCACCCTTTCAGGTCCATATCAGCCCCAACCTATTATATTTCTTCAGATCCACTTGTGCTCCATAGCTTTAGTTTATCTTGTCATGAAGTTGGCACTGTTTCCAGTGTTGTTTGAATTATTCATTGGCTCATCGCCTTAAAGTTCAGCCCAACTTGTGAGCTGCCAGCATGAGCAATTTATTCCTATTGTTTATTTTCTGTCTGTTAGCCAGTCCCCGGGAGACATACTCAGAGTATAGAACCAAGGTAAAAGAGTAGTGAGGTCATGGACTGTATCCGGATTACAGAGGAGGATGTGCTGGCAATCTTGAGGTGAATTCGAATGGATAAATTCCCAGGGCCTGATAAGGTGCCCATTGAAGCTGGTGTGAAGCTACTGCAGAAATTACAGGGGCCCTAGAGCTATTTAAACTGTCGTTAGCTGCTGGTGAGATGCTGGAGGATTGAATGTTGTTCCATTGTTTAAGAAAGGCTCTAAGAATAATCTGGAAAATTATAGGAAAATGATATCAGCAATGGGTAAATTATTGGAAGGCATTACTATTGGAAGGAATAAGGTAAAGGAACTTGAAACAGTTACAGATTGGGATGTATGATGATGCAGGCATCACTGAATCATGGCTGAAAGAAGATTATAGCTGGGATCTTAATATCCAAGGATATATGTTGTACCAAAAGGACAGACAGGTAGGTAAGTACACAGAGAAGATGGCATGGTTCTGTTGGTAAAAAAATGACATTAAATCATTAGGAAGAAGGAATATAGGGTTGAATAGTGTTAAAGTGCTGTCTACAAATTACATTGAGAGAATGAAAATGCAATACAAAAATGCAAAAGGGCAATGTTACAAGAGCCATGAGGAATTTCAATATGTAAAATAGATTGGGAAAATTAGATTGGAGCTGAATCCTGAGAGGGCAAATTTCTAGAATCCCCATGAGAATGCTTTTCAGAACAGATTATAGTTGAGCCCAATCGGGAACCAGCTATTCTGGATTGGATATTGTGCAATGAATAAAATTGATTAGAGATCTTAAGGTGAAAGAACCATTTGGGGCAAGTGATCATAATATGATTGAATTCACCCTGAAATTTGAGAAGGAGAAGCTAAAGTCAGATGTATCAGTATTATGATGGAGTGAAACATATTACGGGGGCATGAGAGAGGAGATGGCCAAAATTTATTGGAAAATAACACTGGCAGGGATGTCGGCAAATCAGCAATGGCTGAAATTTCTGGAAGCAATTCAGAAAGCACAGGATATATACATCCCAAAAAGAAAGAAATATTCTAAAGGCAAGATGACACAACCGTGCCTAACAAGAGAAGTCAAAACCAACCTAAAAGCTGAAGAGAGGGCATATCACAAAGCAATAATTAGAGTGATGTTAGAGAATTGGGAAGCTTTTAAAAACCAAAAGGAGGTAACTAAAAAAAGTCATTGAGAAAAAGATAAAATATGAAAATAAGTAAGCCAATAATATTAAAGAAGATATGAAAAATGTCTTCAGATACATAATGTGTAAAAAGAGAAGAGAGAATGTATATCAGATCATTAGAAAATGATGCTGGATGGGCAGTAATGGGAGACATGGAAACGGCAAATGAATTGCATAACTTTTTAGCATCAGTCTTCAATGTGGAAGACACTTACAGAGTGGTGGAAATTCCAGAGTGTCCAGGGTCAGAAGTGTGTGAAATTGCCATTACTAGGGAGAAAGTTCTCAGGAAACTGAAAGGTCTGAAGGTAGATAAGCCACTTGAACTAGATGGTGTACAACCCATAGTTCTGAAAGAGGTGGATGAAGAAAATGTGGAAATGTTAGTAACGATCTTTCAAAATTAACTGAATTCTGGAATGGTTCCGGGAGACTGGAGAATTTCAAAAGTCACTCCACTCTTTAAAAAGGGAGAGAGACAGAAAAAAAGGAAATTATAGGTCACTTAGTCTGACCTTAGTGTTCGGAAAGATGTTGCATTTGATTGTTAAGGATTTGGTTTCAGGGTATTTGGAGGCACATAATAAAATAGGCTGTAATCAGCATGATTTACTCAAGGGAAAATCATGCCAGACAGATCTGCTGGAATTCTGTGAAGAAATAACAAGCAGGATAGACAAAGGAGAATCAGCTGATGTAATGTATTTGGATTTTGATAGGCCTTTAACAAGGTGCCACACTTGAGACTGTTTAACAAGTAAGAGCCCATGATAGTACAGGAAAGATACTAGCATTGATAACCAGTGACCAATTGACAGGAGGCAAAGAGTGGGAATAAACAAGCCTTTTCTGGCTGGCGGCCATGACTAGTGCCATTCCACAGTGATCGGTGTTGGGAAAACTTCTTTTTGCATTATATGTCAATGATTTGGGTGATGGAATTGATGGATTTGTTGGAAAATTTTCTGATGATATGAAAAAAACTGGAGAAGCAGATAGTTTTGAGGAAGAAGAGCAGCTACAGAAGGACTTGGGCTGATTTGGAGAATGAGCAATGAAGTGGCAGATGAAATAAAGTGTCAGGAAGTGTATGGTCCTGCACTTTGGTAGAAGAAATGAAAAGATAGACTATTTTCTAAATCTGAGGTGCAAAGAGACCTGAGAGTCCTTGTGCAAGATTCCCTAGAGGTTAATTTGCAGGCAGAGAGTGTGGTGAGGAAGACAAATGCAATGTTTTGATAAGGTGCCACAGATGAGGCTGATTAACAAGGTAAAATCCTATGGTAGTACAGGAAAGATACTGGCATGGATAGAGGAATGGTTGACAGGCAGGAGGCAGTGAGTAGGAATAACACCAGCCTTTTCTGATTGACTGCCAGTGATCTTTATGTTCCAAAGGGATCAGTTATCGGGACCACTACTTTTCACATTGTTTATCAATGATTTTGGATAATGGATAATTTTCTTTCAGCCATGATACCTTCACCACGTCTCACCCTCTGCAACTGTGGCGTAGTCTCCTCCCTCAGCCTCCTCACCGAAGACTCTCAAGCCAAAGACTTGCACTTTTCTCACAAGTTACTTCCCTCTACAAGGCTGCTCCCCTAGAGCAAACCTTGCTTATATTGGCTGGTAAACTGACTAATTTGTTTCACTTGCTCACCCCTGCCCATCTTGAAGGTATGTGTTGCAGGCTGGTTCCGCCCAGTTTTTAAATTAACTGCTCCTGAAAACAACAGGAAACAGACTCCCAAGAGCTTACCTTCTCAGCCAATCAATCTATTCTCATAAAGCATGCACCCCAATCTGGGCAACATCCTTGTAAATCTCCTCTGCACCCTTTCTATAGTTTCCACATCCTTCCTGCAGTGAGGTGACCAGAACTGAGCACAGTACTCCAAGTGGGGTCTGACCATGGTCCTATCTAGCTGTAATATTACCTCTCGGCTCTTAAACTCAATCCCACATTTCATGAAGGCCAATGCCTTCTTATCCACAGAGTCAACCCGTGTAGCAGCTTTGAGAGTCCTATGGTCTCCAATCCCAAGATCCCTCTGATCCTTCACACTGCCAAGAGTCTTACCATTAATACTATATTCTGCCGTCATATTTGACCTACCAAAATGAAACACCTCACACTTATCTGGGTTGAATTCCACCTGCCACTTCTCAGCCCAGTTTTGCATCCTATCAATGTGCCGCTGTAACCTCTGACAGTCCTCCACATTATCTACAACACCACCAACCTTTGCGTCATCAGCAGGTTTACTAACCCATCCCTCCACTTCCTCATCCAGGTCATTTTTAAATATCATGAAGAGACGGGGTCCCAGATCAAATCCCTGAGGCACACAACCGGTCACCGACCTCCATGCAGAATATGACCCATCTACAACAACTCTTTGCCTTCAGTTGGCAAGCCAGTTCTGGATCCACAAAATCCTTGGATTCCATGCCTCCTTGCTTTCTCAGTAAGCCTTGCATGGGGTACCTTATCAAATGCCTTGCTGAAATCCATATACACTACATCTACTACTCTACCTTAATCGATGTGTTTAGTCACAACCTCAAAAAATACTATCAGGCTCATAAGGCATGACCTGCCTATGACAACACAATGCTGACTACTCCTAACAATATTATACCTCTCCAAATGTGCATAAATCTTGCCTCTCAGGATCTTTTCCTTCACCTTACCAACAACTGAAGTAAAACTCACTGATCTATAATTTCCTGGACTATCTCTACTCCCTTTCTTGAATAAGGGAAAAACATCTGCAACCCTCCAATCCTCCAGAACCTCCCTCAAGTGGTATTGAATATTTCCCCAATCTCACTATGCTTTGAAGTGACTCACAGTGGCTCTGTCGCATCACCATCCAATTGGTCAAGCCAAGAGAGGCTTTTGGAAAGTCTCCGAATATTTTCTGGAATTGGAATTGCCTTATTCATCAGCTGTGGATGATTATGAATGTAGAGGGTAAAATGAATGCAGAAAAACACAGGGAAATCATGCAGGAAAACCTGATGTAGTCTGCAAAGAGAACTGTGACTTGGGTGAAGATTTGTTTTCCAGCCAGACAATAACCCCAACATAAAGCCAAAGCTACTCAGGAATGGCTTAAAAACAACAAAGTCCATACTTCAATCTTATTGAGAATTGTGGCTGGACCTGAAGAGGGCTATTTGCTCACAAACCCCATTCTATCTGATAGAGCTTGAGCAGGTTTATAATGAAGAATGGGGAAAAATTGCTTTGTCCAGATGTGCAAAGCTGATAGAAACCTATCCACACAGAGTCAAGACTGCAATTGCTGCTATAGTTGCATCTACTAACTACCGACCTGAGGTTATGCAATCAATTATTTTGTTTTTAATAATTATAATAAATTCTGTCCAATATGTAGAAATTTGTTTTCACTTTGACATGAAAGAGCATTTTCTGTTGATCAGTGTCAAAAAATTCAAATAACTCCACTGTGATTTGGTGTTGTAAAACAATAAAACATGAACACTTCTGGGGGAGGTGAGCACTTTTTACAGGGACTGTACATAAAAAATATACCAGACTGTGAAAAAAGTTTACAGTTGTTGAAGGAGGTTCAAGTACCTGATGGTTACAGAAAAATAGCTGTTCTGAACTTAGTGGTGTGGGATTTCAAGTTCATAAACATAAGACCATAAGACTTAGGAGTAGAATTAGGAGATCTAGCTCATCAAGTCGGCTCCACCATTCAATCATGGCTGATCCATTTTTTTTAATCTCCTCCCCAGTTCCTGGCCTTCTCCCCATAACCTTTGAAGCCATGTCCAATCAAGAACCTATCAATCTCCACCTTAAACACACCCAACATCCTAGCCTCCAGAGCTTCATGTGGCAATGAAGTCCACAAATTTACCACCCTTTGGATAAAGAAATTTCTCTGCATCTCTGTCTTGAAAGGGCATCCCTCTATCATCAGGCTGTGCGCTCTTGTCCTAGACTCTTCCAGCATGGGAAACACCCTTTCACATCTATTCTATCTAGGCCTTTCATCATTCAAAAGGTTTCAATGAGATCCCCCCCCCCCACCGTTCAGAATTCCAGTGAGTACAGACCCAGAGCCATCAAGCATTCCTTGTATGATAATACTGTAGCGGTGTGCTACAAGCAGCGCTAAAATTACGACACGGAGTCGGTAACTGCAGTCGAAGGAAAAACTTTATTCGAAAACTTCAGCCTCACTTTTAAGCCTCTGTCAACCGGCCCCCCATGGCGAAGAGGCTCCAAAGCTCTGTGCTTGCAAACCCCCGTAGGCTATCTAATTGTGAGTCGGTTCGCATACGCTAGGAAATGAGCCGCCACATAACCCCCCCCCAGAACCGGCGATACACCCCCCAATGTCCACAGCCTGGGCCAGAACCTGCTTGGGAGGTCGGCCTCTGCGCCGAGGCGCCGGAAACTCGGCCGGTTGCGCCAGGTCCACATGGGCCGGCTTGAGGCGGTCCACCGTGAAAACCTCCTCCTTCCCCCCAACGTCCAGCACGAACGTGGACCCGTTGTTCCGGAGCACCGTAAACGGCCCCTCGTATGGCCGCTGCAGCGGTGGCCGATGCCCGCCCCTTCGTACAAACACAAACTTACAGTTCCGTAGGTCTTTGGGTACGCAGGTCGGGTGCCGCCCATGCTGTGAAGTGGGTATGGGGGCCAGGTTACCGAGCTTCTCGCGAAGTCTGCCCAGGACTGCAGCGGGTTCTTCCTCTTGCCCCCTCGGGGCTGGTAGGAACTCCCCGGGGACGGCCAGGGGCGCGCCGTATACCAACTCGGCCGACGAGGCGTGCAGGTCGTCCTTGGGCGCTGTGCGGATGCCGAGAAGGACCCAGGGAAGCTCGTCCGCCCAGTTGGCTCCTCGCAGGCGGGCCATGAGGGCCGACTTCAGGTGACGGTGGAAACGCTCCACTAGCCCGTTCGACTGTGGGTGGTAGGCAGTGGTGTGGTGCAGCTGAGTCCCCAAAAGGCTGGCCATAGCTGACCACAGGCTGGAGGTGAACTGGGCGCCTCTGTCGGAGGTAATGTGGGCTGGTACACCAAAGCGGGATATCCAGGTGGCGATCAGGGCTCGGGCGCAAGATTCGGAGGTGGTGTCGGTGAGCGGGACCGCCTCTGGCCATCTTGTGAACCGGTCCACGATAGTCAGGAGGTAACGCGCTCCGCGCGACACAGGCAGGGGGCCCACAATATCCACATGAATGTGGTCGAAACGCCGGTGGGCGGGATGGAACTGCTGCGGTGGGGCTTTGGTGTGCCGCTGAACCTTGGCCGTCTGGCAGTGCATGCACGTCCTGGCCCATTCACTGACCTGTTTGCGGAGTCCGTGCCAAACGAACCTGCTGGAAACCATCCGGACAGTTGTCCGGATGGAGGGATGCGCCAAGTTATGAATGGAGTCGAAAACACGTCGCCGCCAGGCTGCGGGGACGACCGGACGGGGCTGGCTGGTGGCGACGTCACAGAGTAGGGTCCTCTCACCTGGGCCCACGGGGAGGTCCTGGAGCTGCAAACCAGAGACTGCAGTCCTGTAACTCGGAATCTCCTCATCTACCTGCTGTGCCTCTGCCAGTGCCTCAAAGTCTACCCCTTGGGAAAGGGCATGAACGGTAGGGCGAGAGAGCGCATCCGCCACGACATTGTCCTTACCCGAGACGTGCCGGACATCCGTCGTGTATTCAGAGATGTAGGACAGGTGGCGTTGCTGGCGGGATGACCAGGGGTCGGATGCTTTCGTAAACACAAAGGTAAGCGGTTTGTGGTCCGTGAACGCGGTGAAGGGCCGACCTTCTAGGAAGTACCTGAAATGCCAGATTGCCAGGTAGAGCGCCAACAGTTCCCGGTCAAAAGCACTGTACTTGAGCTCGGGTGGCCGCAGGTGTTTGCTGAAAAACGCCAGGGGTTGCCAGCGACCTGCGATGAGCTGCTCCAGCACCCCACCGACTGCCGTGTTTGATGCGTCCACTGTGAGGGCGGTAGGGGTGTCCATTCTGGGATGTACTAGCATTGCGGCGTCAGCCAAAGCTTCCTTCGTTTGAACGAAAGCGGCGGCGGACTCCTCGTCCCAGGTAATGTCCTTGCTCGGACCCGACATCAGGGCGAACAGGGGGCGCATGATCCGGGCAGCTGAAGGGAGGAAGCGGCGGTAGAAATTGACCATACCTACGAATTCCTGAAGGCCTTTGATCGTGGTGGGTCGGGGGAAGTGGCGGACCGCATCCACCTTAGCGGGCAGAGGGGTTGCCCCGTCTTTAGTAATCCTGTGGCCCAGGAAGTCAATGGTATCAAGTCCGAACTGGCATTTGGCAGGGTTGATTGTAAGACCGTACTCACTCAGTCGGGCGCAGAGTTGACGGAGGTGGGACAGATGCTCCTGACGACTGCCGCTGGCTATGAGGATGTCATCCAAATAGATGAACGCGAAGTCCAGGTCCCGTCCCACCGCGTCCATTAACCGCTGGAACGTCTGTGCGGCATTCTTCAGGCCGAACGGCATGCGGAGGAACTCGAAGAGGCCAAACGGGGTGATGAGAGCCGTCTTGGGGACGTCGTCAGGATGCATCGGGATTTGATGGTACCCTCGGACAAGGTCGACCTTGGAGAAGATCCGGGCGCCGTGCAGGTTTGCCGCAAAGTCCTGAATGTGCGGCACAGGGTAGCGGTCCGGTGTGGTAGCCTCGTTCAGCCTGCGGTAGTCGCCGCACGGTCTCCAGCCCCCCGTCGCTTTGGGCACCATGTGCAGGGTGGAAGCCCAGGGGCTGTCGGACCGCCGGATGATCCCCAATTCCTCCATTCTCTGGAACTCCTCCTTCGCCAGTCGGAGCTTGTCCGGGCGAAGCCGCCGAGCACGGGCATGGAGGGGTGGTCCCTGTGTCGGGATGTGGTGCTGTACGCCGTGCCTGGGCATGGCTGCTGTGAACTGCGGTGCCAGAACCGATGGGAACTCCGCCAGGACCCTGGTGAAGTCGTTGTCGGACAGCGTGATGGAGCCGAGGTGAGGGGCTGGCAACTGGGCCGCGCCCAGGGAGAACGTCTGAAAGGTCTCGGCGTGTACCAGTCTCTTCCTGGGCAGGTCAACCAGCAGGCTGTGAGCTCGCAAAAAATCCGCACCCAGAAGCGGTTGGGCTACGGCGGCCAGTGTGAAGTCCCACGTGAACTGGCTGGGGCCGAACAGTAGCTGCACCTGACGGGTGCCATAGGTCCTTACTGTGCTGCCATTCACGGCCCTCAGGGGGGGACCCGGTGCCCTGCTGCGGGTGTCGTAACTTGTCGGAGGTAAAACGCTGATCTCAGCCCCAGTATCGACCAAAAACCGGCGTCCCGACCTTCTATCCCACACATACAGGAGGCTATCCCGATGGCCAGCCGCCGTAGCCATCAGCGGCGGCTGGCCCTGGCGTTTCCTGGGAACTTGCAGGGCGGGCGGCAACGGCGGGCTTCTGCGCCCCACCGCTGGTGGTAGAAGCACCAGTGGTCATTGGGCCGGGGGTTAGTGGGCTCTGCAGCCGGGCCTGGACTGGTTTGCTGCCGGGAGCGTGGCTGGGAGATCTGTGCAATGGACGCCCCGCTCACCTTTTTGGCGTTCCACAGCAAGTCCGCCCGGGCTGCCACCTTCCGGGGGTCACTGAAATCCGCGTCGGACAGCAGCAGGCGTATGTCCTCGGGCAGCTGCTCCAGGAATGCCTGCTCAAACATGAGGCCTGTGTGTCCCTCGGCCAGAGACAACATCTCATTCATTAAAGCCGATGGAGGTCTGTCGCCCAAGCCATCCAGGTGCAGTAAACGGGCAGCCCGCTCGCGCCGTGAGAGTCCGAAAGTCCTGAGGAGCAGGGCTTTGAATTCCGTGTACTTGCCGTCTGCCGGGGGCGACTGTACGAACTCCGCGACCTGGGCAGCTGTGTCCTGGTCGAGGGAGCCCACCACGTAGTAGTAGCGGGTGTCTTCTGAGGTGATCCGGCGAACGTGGAATTGGGCTTCGGCTTGCTGGAACCATAGGTCCGGGCGCTGTGTCCAGAAACCCGGCAGTTTCAACGAAACCGCATGAACAGAGGCGGCGTCGGTCATTTCTGGTCCAAAAATCGTTTGGACCGTCGGGGTCACCAATTGTAGCGGTGTGCTACAAGCAGCGCTAAAATTACGACACGGAGTCGGTAACTGCAGTTGAAGGAAAAACTTTATTCGAAAACTTCAGCCTCACTTTTAAGCCTCTGTCAACCGGCCCCCCATGGCGAAGAGGCTCCAAAGCTCTGTGCTCGCAAGCCCCCGTAGGCTATCTAATTGTGAGTCGGTTCGCATACGCTAGGAAATGAGCCGCCACAATACTTTCATACCTGGAATTATCCTTGTGAACCTCCTCTGAATCCAGCACAACTTTTCGAAGATGAGGGGATCAAAACTGTTCAGAACACTTGAGATTAGGCCTCACCAGTGCCTTATAAAGCCTCAACATCACATCCTTGCTCTTGTATTTTAGACCCTTTAAAATGAATGCTAACATGGCATTTGCCTTCTTCCCCACCAACTCATACTGCCAGTTAACCTTCAGGGAGTTCTGTACAAGGACTCCCAAGTCCCACAACACCTCAGATTCCTAGATTTTCTCCCTGTTTAGAAAATAGTCCACACATTTATTTTTACTACCAACGTGCATGACCATACATTTTCCAACATTGTATTTCATTTCCCAATTTCTTGCCCATCCTCCTAAGCTTCTGCATCTTACCCGTTTCCTCAATACCACGTGCTCCTGCACCATTAACACTGTAAGTTAGGAAATATTTGAAAATCTTATTGATAGAATATTTAGTAAAAATACAAAAATCTTGTGGTGTTGCTGAAAAGGGGAAGTTTGAAATCAAATTAATTGTCCTCAGTCAGAAGTAATGTTCATTCCAGCAACCTAGGCTACATTTGAGTTCCTTAGTCAAGGACATTTATCAAACAATGCTGATTTACAATGAGAACATAAAAGAGGAAAGGTAAAGTTGTCAAACACATTAACAACATTTTCTGGATCAGTCACATTACTCTGAAAATACAACTCAGCACTCTGTGTTATGAGTCAACCTTACAATCCCAACACAAGTTCCATGTCAGGTTCTCACCGGATGAAGTTATTGCCCAGGCAATTCTACTTCTGGAACTTTGTAGGATAATATTGGCCCCAACATCCTGGGGATTCATGTTGCTGAGATAACTTGACTTTAAATGTCAGTGTCAATTTGCGAGATGGACAAGATAAAAAATAACTTCTTCCCTTTCTCCTCTGTCTCCTTCACCATTTCCATCCCCATTTCCTGTCCTGTGGCCAGACTCCTCGATATGCTGCTTGTCTGTCTGCAATGCTCATCTCTCAAGTCCAAAAGTGCTGCTACTGATTTCTCAGGCCTTGCCCAACCTCACCCCCTGACCCAGTTTACCTCCTTCTGATATCCATATTCCTGCTGCAATGTTCTATTGTTTAAAATCATCTAGTTCTCAATCCATAGTCAAAGGCCCAATTATCTCCAAAAACATGTAAAAACCTAGGAAGCTGCACTATAATTCCCCAGGATTAGAATTTGGAGAGTAGAGTCAGCAGCAAAATACATTGGAATTTCTGCATATGTTGTTCATTAATAGTTGAAATGTTTCTTACAATGGTAACAACCTGCATTGCCTTAGTGCTTTTAAAAGGAATAAAGTGGAGCTGAATATATTTTGAAGAACTGTATGTCAGAAGAATCTGTGGTCAGTAGAAATGGTTGGATCCAAAATATTCTAACAAGATAAACAGAATTGTTTATGAAGTATGGAGTTTAAACTTCTTCCATGCGACAGCATAGGTTTAAAATGGCTTAAGATAACAAGCAGAGTAGAATAGCTGAAGACATGTAAGGACATTATTCAAGTGTATCGGTTGACTTTCAATGGTATGTTGGACAGAATTAAAACTGAATGGATTAAAGTTTGCTTCTTCCATTGAAAGGTAATTTCTGGACTTCATGAGGAGAGGTAATCAGGCTTTTGAAGCTGAGATATATGCTAGGATGCGCTGGGACGCATCATCAGTGATGTAACCTGGAGACATTGGGTGTTTCTGGTCTTTCACCATCAGACACCCTCACTCAGGTGACCCAGCTAGGATTCAGCAGGTACTTACTTGTGTCCCAGCAGCATTGCTCCATGGCTCACAACCCTTGATCTATAATCATCTGGTGGCTTGCAGAGCAGTCTCTGGGTTGGTCCTATTAGCTCTTCACTTTGCAGCCCCTGTAATGCCAAAGAGGGAGTAGATTCTGCACAATGAGCAGCCAGAAAAACCACTACACCCAACATTTATAGAGTCGCACTGTGCACGCCACCCCTGTCCCAGGCACTACATTAGTAGCAACTGATATTTAGCTTTCTTATGCTCAAGTGCCTCCTCAATCCAGTCACTGTCAGTTCTATCATCACCAACTGTTTCGAGGTTTCTGACAGAATTAACCACATTAGGCCTCAGTGATGATGATGTGATGAAGTCAGGGAACTTCAATTGCTTGTGCCAAGATCCTTTTAGCTTACATTTCCATCAAGATTCAACCTTCGTTTATTTGTCATGTGTACATTGAAACTTACAGTGAAATGCATTGTTTGCATTAACAACACCCACGGACTTCTAATTTGACTCTTAACCCTTGATCCTTGGCATTGATCCCAGGACACGTCAATCACCAAACACTGAGCCTTGAACTGCAGTGTTACCAATTCATGAACCCAAGGGGTAGTTGGAACTCAGTTCTCCTGTTCACATGGAACTCAGACTCCAGAACTCACCTGGAGGTGGGGCAGGAGACAGGGGGGACTCGTTCATTCTCTGCTATTCCAACATCCTCACATAGCAGCTCTGAGAAACTGGTACAGGCTGAGTATAACTTATCTGAAATGCTCTGGGGAAGAAGTGCTTCGGATTTCAGATTTTTTTGATTTTGAAATATATAATGAGAAAGCTTGAGACCACAAGCATTTCCAACTCTGAGTTTATGTTTCTACTGGTAAACAGTCTTACACTTAATCATCACATGTTTGTACTTTAAAAATTAATGGAATGTAATGAATGCAGAGTAACAAAAGCAGCAGAGCAGCATCGGGAGAATACCTGAATCAGCTGTTGTACATCAGCAAACAATATCAGGCTTTCAGTCTCCACCTACACTATTGTGCTTTGATTAAAAAGTTACAGTACATTGCATTTGCATTTACTTACTTCATCAATTAATTTCTCTGCTGCTTCGTGATCAGCACTTTAAATATTTAGTGCCATGCCTTTTCTTAACTTTCTGCAACCAGCCTGCTGAATATTCACAATTACCTTCAATGAATTATTTTCAGTTCGCCATAATAGATCTTTGCTTACTTCATGATCAGAATGCTGTTAAGTGGCATATGGTCACTTTGATGCTGATGAATTCATTTTTTCGATACAGGCTTAAGATCTTCAATCTTTGTTTTATGCAGTGTTTTTCTATAGTACGTTAACTTCTGTTCATTATATATGTGAGATCACTTCTCAGAACTGTCTATGGTACACAGAGAACTGTGCATCAACTGGGGACCTTCCCAGCACCCTGTAGAATTTTCTATTTATAATGTCATGTCAGTGCTCTAAGAAATTTCGGATCTCAGAAGATTTTGGATTTGCATAAGGTGTACTCATCTGTAGAACCACCAATCAAATGAGGAGCTTTGTAGTATCTCTGCCCATTTGCAGCACTTCCATTCAGTTCCACACAAAGAAATGATGGGTAAGGTCATAGTTGGAAACATCATAAACCGTTATGTGGACAATTATCTAGAATTGCAAAGGTAATGGTTTTTGTCACTTGTAGACCTCAGTCAATTTAGATTGGCAAAACCACCTCCTCCACAATCTTCATTGGCATAGGAGCACCGCAGGGATGTGTATTTAGTCCTCTGCTCTACTCGCTTTACACCTATGACTGTATGGATAAGTACAGTTCCAATACCATCTCTAGTTTGCTGATGACACCACTGTTGTGAACTGTATGAAAGGTGGTGATGAATCAGCATACAGGAGGGAGTTTGAAAACTTGGCTGAATGGTGTAATAGCAAAAACCTTTCATTCAATGTCTATAAGACCAAGGAACTGATTATAGACTTCAGGAGAAGGAAACCAGATGTCCATGAGCCAGTAATCATCAGAGGATCAGTAACTTTAAACTCATGGCTGATGCCATTTCAGAGGACCTGTTCTGGACCCATCATATAAATATTATACCAAAGAAAGCACAACAATGCCTCTACTTCCTCAGGAGTCTGCAGAGGTTCAGCATGCCATTGAAATCCTTGGCAGACTTCTGTAAGTGTGGCACTGGCTGCCTTACTGTCTGGTATGGGAACACAGTTTGTTTACAGTTCCTGATGTTTACAGCTACTGTTCTATAGATTTGCTAAGTATGCCCACAGAAAAAGTATCTCAGGGTTGTATGTGGTGATGGGTATGTACTCTGATAACAAAATTTACTTCGAACTGAGAACTTTGAGGTGATATACAAAGGTGGGATATCAAATCTCCATGTGTGGCACAGATGTTAAAAATTTGCACATGTGTATAGAAAGAAACAATTCAAATTTTTCTCAAGGAATTTTTGGGTTGACGCTCCCCCTCTGCCTCACAACTAAATACCTCTGCACAAACCATCTTTGGCAAGATGGCACCAGTGACCAATGGAGACATCTTGCAGACTACTTACAAAACTGTTGGATATTATTTCCCTTCTTCAAAATGTAATTCTGCTCCTGAACTGGGATCAATTGTAGCTTGTAGTTTAAGAATGTATTTTTGTGTGGACTGAACAAATTGATCAGGAGATGTGCACAGGTGTCATAGCACAAAGGTTGTCTACTTACCTGGAGAAAAACAATATCATTGACACACGTGTGCAGAAGGCAGGTTTGCCGGGTCTCTCTGGCTGCTTAGAACATACAAGTATAATTCGACATCAAATATAAACTGTTAAAAGAGAGAGACCTCTTGTTCTTGGACCGAGTCAATGCCTTTGGGTCAGTCTCACATAACCTCCTGTAGGCTTCATTTGAATTCTTCCATGTACCAGTATGTGGTACTACCCAGGTCAAAACCTACTTTTGAGATCTTCAATTCTCATTGATAACCATAGAGTACAACATAGCCTGGCAGCCTGTGGAGGTAGGCCTAATGGCAGATTGCACCATCTCTCCGCTGGCCTTTTCCATGGCAATGGAAACAATCACTAAAGCTTCTAAATGAGTAGTTAGAGGGGAATAACTGAAGTCAGGACTATGCCTGCCACCAGTCTAGGCATTTATAGATGATTTAGCCATCCTGACAACTACCATCCCATGTCCCAATTGAGAATCACCATTGAAACATCAAATGGACCCAAATGACAATTAAAACAAAGAAGTCTAGGAACATTTCTAAAGTCAAGGGAAGGCTGGTCAACTATAAGTTCCATGTGGATGGGAAAGTAATTCCTACTGTGTCAGAAATACCAGTTAAAAGCTTAGGGCATTGGTACAATGTAAACCTCAATGATACAAATCAAGAGAAACTTCTGAGAGAAGAAATCAGCAAAGGGCTAAAGCCATCGATAAGACCTTGCTGCCAGGTATCCTCAAGGTCTGGTGCATTCAATTTGGATTGTACCCTTGGGTGTTGTGGCCACTGACTCTGTATGAAGTCCCCATCCCTCATGTTAAAATGTTGGAGAGGATAGTTAGTTCCTTCATTAAGATCACTAAGTAACATCTACCTGTATGGCAAATGAGCTCAGGAGTTCCTGTTGCAGGGCTCTCAGATTAATACCTGTAATCTTAACTGTTAACTACATATATAAAATGGCTTCGCTGTAGCATTATAATGAAATGGCTTCTTTGTAGGTAACTGATGAGATAATGCTCTGTTTAGTTGAAATGTTTGGGTTATAATTATTGATAACGGAGGAACTAACCAATGGAAGTGATGTTGTTCTATTTGTACTTGTGGGAATCTGGAGTCAGGCAGCAGGATTTTCGGGAGGGAAAACAAAGAGAAAGGACGTGCTGGATGCGCTCTGGTTGACCACCGAGGATGGTCCCAGATAGCGGGTTAAGGAGGTTGGAGAAGATCAAATGATGAACTGAAGGCTTCAATAATTGAGCTCCAACAGTTTTGCATGAAATGATTGAACTCTGATAAGTTTTGGCACCCTTTTCTTTCTATTTATATTGTATCACTATTAATTACCTAGTTCCAGTAAGATTTATAAAGTGTAATCTATAAAACGTACATTGTGTGCTGTCTGATATTGTATGTGTGAGTTTGTACCAGTGTGCATTACACAGAATCTATGCAAACGGGAGACACGGTTTGGCGGGTGGACGGATATTCCCCTAGACAAACACAAGCCGATAACCCTAAGTGTTACACTGTCAAGGGACTGATTGAAGAGTTCTGGTGTGCCAAGGTGAGGCTTGAGATGATTCTGTCAGAATCTGTGTCAGTATTGTCTAGGATACTGCATCCAGGACCTTAAAGGGAGAAAGTGGTATCCAGAAAGTCAGTAAATCAGGCAAAAAGCAGCACTCAGGTTTGCAGACCTGGTGGGCTAGGTACAATCTGGAAGAGGGGGCCTTGGCACAGGCTCAAATAGGCCCATTTGGCAAAGGTGACAACATAAAAGCAAAGGTGAGCTATGGTGGTAGAGGAAGTACAGTAACAGGAGTAGATGAGGTATGCAAGAGCAGTGTCTCAGACAAAATAGGAACAGTAGACAAGGAGGGAAAACTTTGAGAATGGAAAATTCAGCTGGACAGGCTTATTGGAAAAGTAAGGAAGAAAGATTAGCTACCTTATAAAGATAGTTTATGATGTTCTCCCAACTCCCAAATATCCAAACCAGTGGCTCGGTGAAGACCCAGCTTGTCCACTCTGTGGAAGAACAGCAAATATCAACCACATCCTCTCATCTTGCAAAGTGAGCTTCACTCAAGGAGGATGGTCATGGAGGCACAACAGGTCCTCAGGTGCTTGACATCCATTGTGGAGAAGTAAAGGGTGGACAAACAAGTCTAAGCCCCATATGACTGGAATGCCGCCATCCCCTTTGTCCGGCAAGGACAGGCAGTGACATAGTTGATGTCAGGCATACTGGAGCCTGCTCTTGACAGGAGCCTTGACAAAAGTCTAATATTTCCTCCAGAGATAGCTACTACCACCCTCAGACCAGATTTGGTCTTGTGCTCCAGCAATCTGAAAGCTGTAGTAATCTCAGAGCTCACAGTATCCTGGGAAAATGTAGTCTGTGAGGTGTATGAGCGGAAACATCTAAGAAACACTGAGCTAGCCACAGATGCTGAGCAGTGTGGATGGAAGGTGCAAATTTTCCCAGTAGTGTTGGCTGCAGAGAATTTGTGGTTACTTCCATGGTTAGATTACTGAAGAGATTGAGAGTCCAAGGCCAGGGCCAGCAGCATGTATACAATAACTCTCAGAGGTAGCTGAGCAAGCAGCCACTGGTTATGGATGAAGAGGAGTGATGGCAGCTGGGCCCTGAAATGACCCATGGGTGGCCCGATGTGAAGCGGGGTGCAACTGGGATGACGGGTTGCACTGTTGAGCCCTCTAGAGATGCAGTGGGCTTAAACTGACAAAACATCTAAGAAGGCAGGGTGCCCACCTGATAACCCCTGGAAAGCATCTGCCACCCACCAAGTGGCACCTGAAGATATCTATGCTATAACCCGAGTTAGGATCTGCTTACCAAAGGGATTGAAACATCTAGTCCTATGAGCTCAAACTAATTCTTCTAAGTTTTTATCACTTTCACTGCCTCAAATTCTATTTTATCCCTGTTATGAAAATAGCAAGTATTTGAGGTTACCCTTTCTCTACTTTCATTTCTATTCTTAGGAACGTGGAGAAGAATGTACTTATGCATAACCTTGTCTTAGAGAATGTTTCGTTATTAAGCCTCAACAATAATAACCAATAAGGCACAATGAGAATCTCAATGAGAATACTTTTATTGGTTCAGAGAACAACAAGCACATGAAGTTACAAGGCTGAATAACTGTGCATATCATCTTTGGCAAGATGGTACCAGTGACCAATGGAGACATCGTGAAGACAGCTTTCAAAACTGCTGGATATTGTTTTCTTTCTTCAAAATATAATTCTTCTTGTGAGCTGGGATAAGCTTCAGCTATAATTTAAGAACGTATTTTTGTGTGGACTGAACAAAATGATTGGGAGAAGTGTGCAGACACAATAGCTTGTCATCGCACAATGCTGCTGAGAAGATTTTTAAAGCACGGAGTTTCTTTCAGCAGGTGATTTGATTAGGAGAAGAGGGAAGATGTTGCTTAACAGAGTGGTCGTTGGAGTAGTGAGAGTCAGAGTAGTAGGGCTTTGGCTCATCGGGACTTCAGCAAGGATGGGCTGAGGCGAGGTAAGAAGCTAAGTTACTTTAATGTCTCTTTTTCTCTCTAAGTTAAGAATAGTGGATATGACGGCAAGGCCTGTTATCTGCTCTGTGTGTCAGTTGTGGGATATCCAGGAGACTTCTAGCCTACCTGATGGCCACACCTGCACTAGGTGCATCAAACTGCAGCTCCTTAGAGACCGGGTTGAGGAATGGCAGCTGCAGTTCAAGGACCTTTGTTTTGTTAGGGAAAGTGAGGAGGTGATCGATAGCAGCTGCAGGCAAATAGTCACACTGGGGCCAGAGGAGACAGATAAGTGGTTGACTGTCAGGTGAGGGAAGGGAGAGCAAAACCCATTGGCAGGACTGATGAAGGGTTTCGGCCTGAAACATCGACAGTACTCTTTTCTAGATGTAGCCTGACCTGCTGACTTCCTGCAGCATTTTGTGTGTGTTGCTCAGATTTACAGCATCTGCAGATTTTCTATTTTTAGTGAAGGGAGGGCAGCAGGAAGTGGAGAACACACCTATGGCTGTCTCCATTAACAATAAGGACTCCATTTTGAGTACTGTTGGACAGGATGACCTACCTGCAACAGTGGCTATGCCTCTGGCAATGTGTCTGGACCTCTGGCCCAGAAGCGTAGGGAATGGTAGAGGATGACAGCAATAATAGGGGACAGATAAGTGATTCTGTGGGCATGAAAAATAAACACCTTCCAGGTGCCAGGGCTAGTGATGTTTCTGAACGCGTCCACAATACGTATCCTGAAAAGGGAGGGTGAGCAGCAAGAGTCCATGGTACATATTGGTACCAATAAGATAGGTAGAAAAAGAGAGGAGGTCCTGAAAACAGATTACAAGGAGCTAGGAAGGAAGCTAAGAAGCAGGACCGCAAGAGTAGTAATCTCGGGATTGCTGCCTGTGCCATGCGACAGTGAGCATAGGAATAGAATGAGGTGGAGGATAAATGCATTCCTGAAGGATTAGAGCAGAGGGCAGGGATTCAGATTTCTGGATAACTGGGACCTCTTCTGGAGCAGGTATGACCTACTTAAAAACGATGGGTTGCACTTGAATTAAAGAGGGAACCAGTATCCTGGTAAGGAGGCTTGCGAATGCTGTTGGGGAGGGTTTAAACTGGATTTGCAATTGGGTGGGAAGTGAAGTGAAGAGACAGAGGATGGGGTGGTTGGCAAGTAGAGACAGCTTATAGGGAGTTTGTGAGGAAGGATAGGCAGATGATAGGGCAAAGATGCACTCAGCCAGCTGGTTTGAGATGTGTCTATTTTAATGCAAGGAGCATCATAAACAAGGCAGATGAACAGAGTGTAAATTAATATGTGGAAATATGACATGGTGACCTTTACAGAGACTTGGATGTCCCAGGGGCAGGAATGGCTGCTTAGTGTGCCAGACCTTAGATGTTTCAAAAAGGACAGGGAGGGAAGCAAAAGAGATGGGGGCATGGCATTGCTAATCAGGGATAGTGGTACGGCTGCAGAGAAGGAGAAAGTCATGCAGGGATTGTCTATGTAGTCTCTGTGTTTGGAAGTCAGAAACAGAAAGGGTCAATAACTCAACTGGGTGTTTTTTATAGTTTCTTCAATAGTAACAGGGACATTGAGGAGCAGATAGGAAGGCAGATTCTGGATGGTGCAATAATTATAGGGTTGTTGTGATGGGAGACTTTAACTTTCCTAATATTGACTGGCATCTCCTTAGAGCAAGGGATTTTGATGGGGTGGAGTTAGTTAGATGTGTTCAAGAAGCTTCTCTGACACAATATGTAGATAAGCCAACTAGAGGAGAGGCTGTACTTGACCAGCAATTGGGAAATGAAGCTGGTCAGGTGTTAGATCTCTCAGTGGGAGAGCATTTTGGAGGTAGTGTGATCAAACTTTATCTCCTTTACCATAGCGCTGGAGAGGGATAGGAGCAGATAATTTGGGAAACTATTTAATTGGGGTAGGGTGAAGTATGATGCTATTGGCAGGAACTTGGGAGCATAAATTGGGAGCAGATGTTCTCAGGGAAAAGCACAGCAAAAGTGTGGCAAATGTAAGAAAAAAAGAAAAGCTTACAAAAGGTTCAAGAAACTATGTACTAATAGAATTTCAGAAAATTACAAGGTTGCCAGGAAGGAGCTTAAGAATTAAATTTGGAGAGCGAGAAGGGACTGTGAGAAGGCCATAGCGAGCAGGATTAAGGAAAACCGCAAAGCATTCTACAAGTATAGAAACAAAGACACATAGAAACATGGAAAACCTACAATACAATAAAGGCCCTTTGGCCCATAATCCTGTGCAGAACATGTACTTACTTTAGAAATTATCTAGGGTTACCCATAGCCCTCTATTTTTCTAAGCTCCATGTACCTATCCAGGAGACTCTTAAAAGACCCTATTGTATCCGCCTCCACCACCATTGCCGGCAACCCATTCCATGCACTCATCACTCTTTATGTAAAAAAACCTACCCCGATATCTCATCTGTACCTACCTCCAAGCATGTTATAACTGTACCTTCTCATGCTAGCCACTTCCACTCTGGGAAAAAGCCTCTGACTATTCACACGATCAATGCTCTCATCATCTTATACACCTCTAACAGCTTACCTTTCATCCTGCATCACACCAAGGAGAGAAGACCAAGTTCACTCAACCTATTCTTGTAAGGCATGCTCCCAAATCCAGACAACATTCCTGTAAATTACCTCTCCACCCTTTCTATAATTTCCACATCTTTCCTGTAGTGAAGTGACCAGAATGAGCACAGTATTCCAAGAGGGGTCTGACCAGGGTTCTATGTAGCTTTAACATTACCTTTTGGCTTTTGAACTCAATCCCATAGTTGATGAAGGCCAATGCACTGTATTCCTTCTTAACCACACAATCAACCTGTGCAGCAGCTTTGAGTGTCCTATGGACTCGAACCCCAAAATCTCTCTGATCCTCCACACTGCCAGGAGTCTTACCATTAATGCTCTATTCTGCCATCATATTTAACCTACCAAAATGAACCATCTCACACTTATCCGGGTTGAACTCCATCTGCCACCTCTGAACCCAGAGGTTCAGAACTGGAATTAGTTGCATCCTATCAATGTTCCACTGTAACCTCTGACAACTCTCCACACAATCTACAACACTGCCAACCATTGTGTCATCTTCAAATTTACTAACACATCCCTCCACTTCCTCATCCAGGTCATTTATAAACATCGCGAAGAGTAGGAGTCCCAGAATAAATGCCTGAGGCACACCACTGGTCACTGACTTCCATGCAGAATATGACCCATCTTCAACCACTCTTTGCCTTCTGTGGACAAGCCAATTCTGGATCCACAAAGCAATGTGCCCTTGGATCCCATGCCTCCTTACTTTCTTCATAAGCCTTGTATGGGGTACCTTATCAAATGCCTTGCTGAAATCCATATACACTACATCTACTACTCTACCCTCATCAATGCATTTAGTCACATTCTGGGAAAATTCAATCAGGCTCATAAGGGACATAAGTATGTGAAGAGCAAGAGGATGAGCCATGTGAGAATACTGAAAATGTGTACATGGAGCCAGAGGAGATAGCGGAGGTACTTAATGAATACTTTGCTTCAGTATTCAGTTACAGCAGAATTTCAAAAGCATTTGCCCATTAGCACTGAGTGGAATAGCTGCAAAAACACAGAACTTCCGTGAAGAGTGGCCATCATGCTGGGTCCAAGCTCTGCTGACCTGGCTATGCCATCAACATCGTGGCCTCTGTAGAGAGTGAATACTGACCTCCTCCACATTCACCTCACTGCTTCAGTCTTTCTTGCCATTTCCAAAATGGAGTTGATCATGGCCTCAAGCCTGATCTCTAGACTTTTCCACGAAGCAGCTCGTACTCTCAATGCTCTCCAGGGACTACAGAGTGCACAAACTGCACAAGCTTCAACAGTTGCCAAAACACAATCAAGACAAAAAGAACAAGCAGAAGATGTAGAGAAAGTTAAATACTTGAAGAGATTGGCTGTCTGCAAAAAGTCGCTCAAGGAATTGTCCTCTGGCTCCATCTTGACTGGATATCTAAAGTTTCTGTGGAAACTATGGAGACTATGGGGACCCCAAAAAATAACTTCCATTATGAACTCTTAAAAGGTGGCATCATAAAATAAGGTAATGCAACCATTCCAGAAAATATTGATTTATTGGTACAGAGCTATATCACGATTATGCAGTTTTACAGATTCTACCCCAGGAAAAAGAACCACAATATCCTCCAAAAACAGAGGCACCAATCAAAATAAAGCATGCAATCTTCTGATCAACCCCAATAGGCTAAGCAACTAACTTGGACTGAATTTCCTCCAAGGAAGGTCTTCCATTTGTCTGAGAATGACTACAGATGTCTCAGAAAATCTTCACTCTGCAACAATAATAACTCAGAATAAAGTAAATGTTCAGATTAGTAAACTCAGCAGTTGCATTGACTATATGCTGGTGCTGCTTCTGGCAACCTCTTTCTGCACTTCTTCTGCACAACATAATCAGTAATCCCAATAACCAAACATACAATTACTGCCACTACTACTGCAATCCAAATACTGTGCAGAACCTGTACTTTATTGTCCTCTGGTTCGTTGGACATCAGTTCATCAGGCAGAGGCACAAAGGAAGAAACGCTGGCAACATTGGACATCTCGGAAGACTGATCCTTTTCATCATAAGCACACAAAGCTAAATAGAGTGTGGTTGTGTTTTTAAGTCCTGTACTTCCAACGGCAATTGCGAATGTTTCTTTGGAGCCAAATGGTTGTGGTTTCAAACTTGTCAAATTAACCTGTTCTGCTCCTGAGAAATTGTCCCGTAGCTGCAGCAGTTTCTCACTCATTCTCATCTCATAGTAGGAGGCTGATGAAGAACAGAAATAAGGAATTGTATTGATATATTGAACAATATTGGATCAATTGTGAGAATGTGGCGAGTGCACATGTGACCGATCAATCATGTGATGAATTGCTTGGGCCACCTGTGTTCAGAAGGCTCTGTCTATTTATGCGGGCTTTTGCGCGCATATGTTTTCATCTCGGTGGGCCCAGTTTATCGGTCCTTAAGACCATATGACATAGGAGCAGAATTAGGCCATTCAGCCCATCGAGTTCACTCCACCATTCCATCACAGCTGATTCCAGATCCCATTCAACCCCATACATCTGCCCCCTCACCATATCCCTTGATGCCATGACCAATTATGAATCTATCAACTTCTGCTTTGAATATACCCATGCACTTGGGCTCAACTGCAGCCTGTGGCAGAACATTCAACTTTGGCCCTCAATTTTGATGCTGTGCGCTCGATTTCTGGATACCCCGACCAGAGGAAGCATTCTCTCCAAATACACCTTATCTGGTCCTTTTAGCATTCTGTAAGTATCAACGAGGTCTAAATTCCAGTGAGTACAAGCCTAAAGCTGCCAAATGCTGATTTATTAATACCTTAATTCCTGGAATCATCCTTGTGAATCTCCTCTAGACTCTCTCCAATGACAATACATCCTTTCTGGGCCCAAAGCTGTTGACAATACTCCAGGAGCAGCTTGACTAGTGTCTTATAAGGCTTCAGCAGTATATCCTTGTTTTTATATATTCTATTCTCCTTAAAATAAATGCCAATATGGCATTTGCCTTTTTTTGTTACCACAGACTCAACCCGTAAACTAACGTTCTGGGAGTCTTGAATGAGGATTCCTTAGTCCCCTTGCACCTCCAATGTTTGAATTTTTACATTCAACTCAAGTTGTCATTACAAAACAGAACAATGTAATGCATTTTAATGTTGAAACCTTAACTGTTCAACTATTTTTATTCCAGTTCAGTAGATTCAGATTAGATTAGCTTTATTTGTCACATGTATAATGAAATACCAAAACATATAGTGAAATGTGTCATTTGTGTCAAATCAAATCAGCGAGGATTGTGCTGGGTAGCCTGTAAATGTCGTTACATTTCCAGCACCAACATCGCATGCCCACAATTCCCTAACCCTGACCATATGTCTTCGGAATGTGGGAGGAAACTGGAGCAGCCAGAAGAAACCCACATGGTCACAGGGATTGCATACACAATCCTTACAGGCAGGACTGGGAACTGAACCTTGATCAGTGATCACTTGCACTGTACTACCTGCTGCACCACAACACCGGGAGGATTCCCTGCCTGTAACAATTCCAGCAGAAAGAGAGGCCAACTGTACCTACCTTAACTCTCTGGGCCACGGTGTGTGTTAGTGTGCATTGGTGTTCATAGACAATGAGTCAGTTTGTGATCTTCAGTACCAGACATTGACTGGAAATGTAGTGTTCCACTGGGATCAGAGTGAACAAAGGCTTCATAAAATGTAAGAGCTGTGAAGATGTATGGCAGAAACTGGAAGGGAAAGACAACTATCTTATCCCCTGTGGTCGTTGACTGACTATGATCTTCCATACTCACAATGTGGTCATAAAATATGTTAGGGTATATTTTGGGTTCATGACTTATAATGGAATATTATCTTCAGCAAACAATCTTCTGAATATGCACTGTAGATTTAACATAAAAATATAGACCAGACAGACCAGGCAGTTAACTAGTTGTCTACATATGCACATATCTAATCAACATCACATTGCAAGGATATGACAATAATTAACAATTATTTTGACATGATGGTGGGAAGATCTAGGCACAAAGTTGTTACATGTAGTTCAAAGAAAGCATAGTAAATTTGGATTTGTTTGTATTGTCCTGAACTTTTCTGTGATCTTTCGCACATAAAATGTTGTGTAGGGTTAGACCATGCAGACCTTCCCCCCCCCCCCGACAAAATGGTCTCCATTTGATGCCTGCTGTATCTCACTTTGCGGAATAAAGAGACTGCTTCATTTCTGCCAGTACTTCTCTACGGTGACTTCATTCCCGCAGCAACAAAATTCACTTCAATAGTAAAGGTACTGAGTCAGGTGCTACACATGCAAAACACTAGAGGAAAAAATGTAAACAGTCGACATTTTGGTCTGAGACCCTTTGTCAGGACTGAGAAGGAAGGGGTAGATGTCAGAATAAAAAGGTGGGGTGAGGGGGAAAGAGGATAGCTGGAAGGTGATAGGTAAAGCAAGGTGGGTGGGAAAGGGCAAGGGCTGGAAAAGAAAGAATATGACTGGAGAGGAGAACAGACTGGACTGAAGGGGAAGAAGATGAGGACTCAGTGGATGTAAAATGGAACTGAGAAGTGCAAGGTCAGATTGAGGAGTGGAGGAAACGATGAGTGGGGGTTGAACTTTGTCGGAAGAAGAAATTGATTTCAAGCCATCAGGTTGGAAGCTATTCAGGCGGAATATAAGGTGTTACTCCACCACTCTGTGGGTGGCCTCACATCACAGGCTGACACCATTGATCAATATGTTGGAATGGAGATGGGAATGGATATTAAAAAGTTTGGTCACCAGGAAGTCCCACTTGTGGCAGACAGTGCAGACGTGCTCAATGAAGGATTCCCCCATTAAAATGATTCTCACCATTGTAGAGGAGGCCGTTTCAGGAACAACAGACATAATAGATGACCCCGACAGATTCACAGATGAAGTGTTGCCTGATCTGGAAGGACTCTTTGGGTCCCTAATAGAAGTGATTGGGCACGTTTACACTAAGGCCACTTGCAGGGATAAATGCCTGGAGGGAGATTAGTGGGGAGGGATGAATTAACTAGGAAATTGTAGAGGGAACAATCCCTCCAGAAGGTGAAGATATTTGATCATAGAATAACAAATTCTATTTCCTTTAGAGCCGGTACAGTAGTGTAGTGGTTAGTGATTCTGCTGCTATCTGTAAGGAGTTTGTACCTTTTCCCTGTTACTACATGGTATCCTTTGGGTGCTTTGATTTCATCCTATATGCTAAAGACATATGATGGCCCAGTAGTTAATTGGTCACATATGAGTAATTGAGCAGCACAAGCTTATTGGGGCAGCAAGGCCTGTTACCATGCTGTACTTCTATATAACTTTTTAACATAGGAATTAATTAAAGTTACAAACTTTATTTGTTCTTGTTTTTTCTTCCTGGGGAATGTGTTTTAATTGTGTCAACTGGTCAGCAGATTTCCCAACTATTGATTCACTTCATTGCTGGGAAGAAAAATTCCATGTAAGTTATTAAAACACAGGAACATTTACCTGCTCCTTGATCCAGATCTGCTCCTGGTGCTGTCCACTGCAGCTGAATTTTGTCCTCTTCTATGGTTGCATGAAGATCTGTGACTTTGCACGGTGGAAAGTTGACAGTAGGTGTACCTGGGGGAACTGAAAGTGCTCCTCCTGATTTCACCCTGCTGAAGATACCTATTTGAGCTGCAGAATCTTCATTACTAACTGAAGGCTTTGGAGGATTTGTGTGGATAACACCTACGTGGAATGAAAGGAACTGAAATTGAAATTGGAATTGGTTTATTCACATCACATGTGCCGAGGTCCAGTGAAAACCTTGTTCATACAGATCAATTTATTACACTACACATTGAGTAGAACAAGGTAAAGTAATGTCAATGCCGAATAAAGTGTGACAGCTACATGGAAAGTGCAGTGCAGGTAAACAATAAAGTGCAAAATTCTTTCAGAATCTTGTAAACGCCAGCCGACCCAAGCCTTAGGTCATCTTTGACCTGCGTAAGCTGTGACTTGAGCTTCCTTACTGGTTGATGGATGGTATAAATCTGGCATTTTTTCAGGATCTCAGGGATCCTTCCAGAAACTGAAAACATATGAATGACAAGTGGTAGCGAAAGGTTCCTCCTTGTTGTCAGGTTTCCTGGTTTTTCTGTCAATTGAGGGCCCAATTGATTTCCTTCACCTTGTAGCTATTCTGTAGGAACATTATACATAATTTCCTCAGGAAAACTCTCCAGGTCCAAAATAGTTTTCTCATGGTTAATCGAAGTTCTTCCTAACAACAATAAGGAACCCATTGCTACCACCTGTCTTCTCTATATTTCCACAGTTTTTGGAAGGATCACTAGGATCCTGAAGAAATGCCAGATTTATACCATCCACAAATCTGTAAGGAAGCTCAAGTCACAGCTTATGTGTGTCAAAGATGAACTGGAATTCAGGCCAGCTGGTGTTTACATGCTTTCTTATGAATGCTGAGCACCATACGTCGGCCAGATGGGACACACGGTGGATGCCTGCATCAAGGACCACAGGGGATGTATCCATTTGTGTTACCCGGAAAAGCTGGTGGTAGCAGAACACTGCATTTGCTATAGCTTTGGATTGAATTCAATGGCACAAAACTACTGTGCCACTTTGGGACAGCCTGGTTATAGGAACCATTGAAATAAAACTAGAGGAAAATAATTTTTGACAAAGATGAAGGTCTCGCTGTAAGTAAGAACTGGAATTTGATTACAAATAAGGTGGGAGAGCAGAAATCCGATTGGATGATATCAAACTAATAAGGAGGGATGAACTATGGTGGTATACTTACCACTGGACTAGACATACCCAAGCATCATATCTGAAGAAGATAGCAGAGTTTGTAATTGAAATGTTGGTTATAATTGATATATGTACCCGGCTGGAAGCCTGAGAAGTGTTTAGTCATCAGGACCAGAAGAGTCTGAAGGGATCATGCCAATTACTGCCCAAGTAAGTGGGTGGAGAACATAATATATGTCATCGGGTGAGTCCAATATGAGAACACTGGCATTTGCAATTTGACCAATAGCATATTTTCAGAGCTTTACTGTTGGATCCAATGTCTGGGTAACATGGCCTTCACAATGTATAAGTTTGGAGTGACAGAGGTTTACAAGATGATAAGAATCATAGATTGAGTGGATAGCCAGAGACTTTTTCACAGGATGCAAGCAGCTAATACAAAAGGGCATAATTTTAAGGTGATTGGCCTAAAGTTTAGGGGGGATGTCAGAGTTAGGTTTTTGACACAGAGTGTGATAGATGTGATAAAACCTGCCAAGGGTGGTTTCAGAGGCAGATACATTATGAATATTACGAACCTCTTAGATAAGCACATGAATGATAGAAAACTGGAGGGTTATGTAAGAAGAAAGGGTACATTCATCTTAGAGTAGGTTAAAATGTCGGCACAGCATCTTAGCCCAAAGGACCTGTTGATGCACCAGCAATAACTCTCGGAGACGAGAGGTGAGATATAGGCTTTTATTGGCTGGAAAAAAGAAGAAGCAGCAATTGACCACCACACTACATCCTGGAGACTGAGGCTGGAGCTCAGGCTCCAATCACCTTTATACCGGGGTCTGTGGGAGGAGCCACAGGAGCAGTCAGTGGGGGGGGGGCGTGTCCAGACAGGTATATGTAGTTCACCACACCTGTACTGTACTGTAATGTTCTATATTTGATGTTTGGACACACCAGACAGTAATTCATACCAGCCCACATATTGTAAGCAGGCAGAAAGTAATCTGAAAACTGTCCCATTAAACAGGGTAGGTGGTGGTGTGGGGTTTTGCTTTTCCTAATAAGTCATTGGACAAACACAGGTAAAAATGCTGGAGGAATGGGCACCAGTTCACAAAGCAGTTGAAAAAGAAGGCAGCCATATCCAGCAGGCAGCCTTAGGAGCGGGCAGCGGAATGAGAGGCTGCAGAGTGAAAGGGCTTTGGCTCAACAGGCTTCGGTGGTAACGGGATGAGGCGAGGCAGATGGTGATTGCAAAAGGAAGTAGTATGAGTGTGAGGTCATTTTCTGTGGTCGGTGTCAGATGTGGGAGGTTCTGGAGTCTCCTGGAGTCCAGGACGGCCACATCTACACCTGGTGCATCGAGATGCAACTCCTAAGAGACCATGTTAGGGAACTGCAGATGCAGCTCGATGACCTTCGTCGGCTCAGGGAGAGTGAGGAGGTGACAGAGAGGAGTAACAGGCAGGTGGTCACTCTGTGGCCACGGGGGGGACAGAGAGATGGGTCACAGTCAGGAGTGGAAAGGGGAAGAGTCAGGTAGTAGAGAGTACTCCTGTGGCTGCACCCCTTGACAATAAACTCTTTTGTTTGAGTACTATTTGGGGGGGGGGGTGACCCTACCTGGGGGAGGCGACAGTGGCCGTGCCTCTGGCACAGAGTCTGGCCTTGTGGCTCAGAAGGGTAGGGGAATGGAAGAAGGCGGCAGTAGTGATAGGGAACTACCATAGAACCATAGAACATTACAGCACAGTACAGGCCCTTCAGCCCTCCATGTTGTGCCAACCCATATAATCCTTAAGAAAAAAGCACTAAACCCACACTACCCCATAACCCTCCATTTTTCTTTCATCAATGTGCCTGTCCAAGAAGCTCTTAAATACCCCTAACATTTTAGCCTCCACCACCATCCTTGGCAAGTCATTCCAGGCACTCACAACCCTCTGTGTAAAAAACTTACCCCTAAAACTCTATAGTCAGGGGATCAGGCAGGTGGTTCTGTGGACGCAGGAAAGAAATTTGGATGGTAGTTTGCCTCCCAGGTTCCAGGGTCTGGGATGTTTCTGATCATGTCCAAGATATCCTGCAGTAGGAGGGAGAACAGCCAGAGGTCGTGGTACATATCGGTACCAATGACATAGGTAGGAAAAAGGAAGAGGTCCTGAAAGAAGACTACAGGGAGTCAGGAAAGAAGCTGAAAAGCAGGACCTCAAAGGTAGTAATTGGGATTACTGCCTGTGCTACACGACAGTGAGAATAGGAACTGAATGCGGTGGAGGATAAATGTGTGGCTGATGGAATGGAGCAGGAAGCAGGGATTCAGATTTCTGGATCATTGGGACCTCTTTTAGGGTAAGTGTGATTTGTACAAAAAGGACGGTTTGCACTTGAATCCCAGGGGGACCAATATCCTGGCGGGCAGGTTTGATAGAGCTGTTGGGGAGGGCTTAAACTAGTTTGGCAGGGGGTGGGAATCAGAATGTGAGTGCAGGGATTAAGGTAGAAGGACAAGGGCATGATACTAAAAATTCTGAGTTGATGAGGAAGGACAGACAGGGGACGAAACATAATTGTAGCCAGTTAAAGGGGTTGAAATGTGTCTATTTCAATGCTAGGAGTATTAGGAACAAGGAGGATGAACTTAGAGCATGGATTAGCACGTGGAACTACGATGTTGTGATCGTTACTGAAACTTGGTTGGAGGAAGGGTAGGATAGGATGATGCAGGTCCTGGGGTTCAGGTGTTTTAAAAGGAATAGGATGGGAGGTAGAAAGGGGAGAGGAGTGGCATTGCTGGTCAGGGATAGTATCACAGCTATAGAAAGGGAGGACGCTGCAGAGGGAGTGTCCACTGAGTCGGTGTGGGTGGAAGTCAGAAATAGGAAGGTCAATCACTGTGCTGGGAGTAGTCTAAAGGGCCCCAAATAGCCCTCGGGACACCAAGGAGCAGATAAGTAGGCAGATTTTAGAATGGTGCACAAAATACAGGGTAGTAGTTATGGGTGATTTCAACTTCCCTCATATTGACTGGCACCTCCTGAGTGCAAGGGGGATAGATGGGGCTGAATTTGTCAGGTGTGTTCAAGAAGGATTCCTGACACAGTATGTGGACTGGCCGACGAGAGGAGAGGCTATACTGGATTTAGTTCTGGGTAATGAACCTGGTCTGGTGACAGACCTCTTGGTGGGGGAGCAATTTGTTGAGAGTGACCACAACTCCCTTAGCTTCAGCATAGCTATGGAAAGGGATAAAATCAGACAAAATGGTAAAGTGATTAACTGGGGAAGGGCTAATTTTGCAGGGATAAGGCAGGAACTAGCAAGAGTAAATTGGAAACAGATGTTCAAAGGGGAAAGCACAGAAGTAATGTGGGAGAAGTTAGGGACCATTTGAGCTGGGTTCAGGATAGGTTTGTCCCGTTGAGTCAAGGAGAAAACAGTAGGAAAAGGGAGCCGTGGCTGACAAAACATGTGAGGCAACTCATCAAGATGAAAAAGGAAGCATATGTTAGATATAAGAAACAGGAAGTAGGAGGGGCTCATGAGAAATATAGGGTAGCCAGGAAGGAACTAAAGAAAAGACTTAGGAAAGCTTGAAGGGGGCATGAGAAGGCCTTGGCATGGAGGACTAAGGAGAACCCCAAGGCATACTATGCGTATGTGGACAGGTGGTTGACGAGGACGAAAGTGGGACTGCTAAAGAATAAAGAGGGCAACGTGTGCCTGGAGGCAGAGGAGGTTGGGGAGGTCCTAAATGAATACTTTGCTTCAGTATTCACAAGTGAAAAGGATCTTGATCAGGGAGAGGTCAAAATAGAGCAGGCCTCTGCGCTGGGCAATGTGGAGATCACGGAAGAAGTAGTGCTGGATCTTCTTAAAAACATCAAGATTGATAATTCCCCAGGGCCAGATATGATACCCCCCAGACTGTTGTGGGAATTGAGAGAAGAGATCGCTGGAGCATTAGCCATGATGTTTGAATCCTCTTTGGTTACAGGGAAAGTGCCGGAGGACTAGAGAATGGCAAATGTAGTTCCCTTGTTTAAAAAAGGTAATAGGGAGAAAGCAGGGAACTATAGACCAGTGAGTCTTATGTCAGTGGTCTGCAAAATACTGGAAAATATTCTTAAGGATAGGATCTACGAGCATTTGGAGAAGTATAGTATAGATAGTCAACATGGCTTTGTGAGGGGAAGATCGTGTCTCATGAGCCTGATTGAGTTTTTTGAAGAGCTATCAAAAGAAACTGATGAGGGTAGGGCAGTGGATGAGGTCTACATGGACTTTAGCAAGATATTTGACAAGATCCCTCACGAGAGACTCATCCAGAAATTCATGAGGCATGGGATAAGTGGAACCTTGGCTGTTTGGATAAATAATTGGCTTAAAGGAAGAAAGCAGAGGGTAGTTGTGGAAGGAAAGTATTCTGCCTGGAGGTCGGTTACTAGTGGAGTGCCGTAGGGATCTGTCCTGGGACCCCTGCTATTTGTGGTTTTTATAAATGACCTGGATGTAGAGGCAGAAGGATGGGTGAGTAAGTTTGCAGATGACATGAAGATTAGAGGAGTTGTGGATGGAGCTGTAAGTGGTCGAAGGTTACAAGAGGATATAGACAGGCTGCAGAGTTGGGCAGAAAAATGGCAGATGGACTTCAATCCGCATAAGTGTGAGGTGATGCATTTTGGAAGGACAAACCAGAAGACTGAATACAGGATTAATGGTCAGTTACTTAAGAGTGTGGATGAACAAAGGGACCTTGGGCTTCAAATCCATACATCCCTCAAGGTTGCTGCGCAGGTCGATAGGGTAGTTAAGAAGGCCTATGGGATGCCAGGCTTCATTAACAGGGGGATTGAGTTCAAGAGTAGAGAGGTCATGTTGCAACTCTACAAATCTCTGTTGAGACTGCACTTAGAGTATTGTGTTCAATTCTGGTCACCTCATTATAGGAAGGATGTGGAAGCTATCGAGAGTGCAGAGGAGATTTACCAGGATGTTGCCTGGTTTGGAGAACAAGTCATATGAAGCAAGATTAGCAGAGCTGGGACTTTTCTCTTTGGAGTGTAGAAGGATGAGAGGGGACTTGATAGAGGTCTACAAGATTATGACAGGCATAGATAGGATGGATAGCCAGTACCTGTTTCCCAAGGCACCAATAGCAAACACCAGAGGGCATATGTACAAAATTAAGGCAGGGAAGTTTAGGGGAGACATCAAGGGTAAGTTTTTTACACAGAGGATTGTGAGTGCCTGGAATGACTTGCCAGGGATGGTGGTGGAGTCTAAAATATTAGGGGTATCTAAGAGCCTCTTAGACAAGCACATGGATGAAAGAAAAATAGAGGGTTATGCGATAGTGTGGGTTTAGTACTTTTATTTAAGGATTATATGGGTCGGCACAACATGGGGGGCTGAAGGGCCTGTACTGTGCTGTAGTGTTCTATGGTTCTATGTTTCTATGGATGTAAACCAATGAAGACAAAAGGCACTAGCCCAGTCAGACAATTGGGGTAGCATGGACAAGTTGGGCCTAAGGAACTGTTTCCATCCAGTATTGTTCATTATTCTCTGACTATAACAACTGCAATGACAAAGGAAACCTATGTTGTCTTATTCTGAAATGCCAAATATTTATTACCATTTTCTGTGTATCCTGGTATGTACAGGGCACTCCCATCTGTTCTGTTTGTCTTTGTGGTAGACCCTTCCTTTCCCTTTACCCGCACCTTGAAGTTGTATCTTCCATGTCCAATAGCGTTTAGGAAATACTTAGAGTACACCCCATCATTGCTGACAATATCAGCACCTAAAAGTAAGTAAAGGTGAATGATTTTCAGCCGAGGAGAGAATGCAATAATGCAATTTGGTTAGAAGCTGCCTATAGATGCTTCCTACTTTCATCTCATTGGTAGTCCATTATGATGTCCTTGGGTCAAGAACAAATTTCTAATTTTATATGTTTTTATTGCTGTCTGGACTTCCAAATGTATGATATATTGAGCAAGATTTATGATAACATACAAAAATGAGAATCTTTTCATTACATTTCTCTGTTCCATCAGTTCCACAGAAACTGTGACATCTGAATGAGTTGCAAAATTATCCCAGGCAGACACTATGTGCACACAGAACAAAGACACCCAGCTACCCTGAATATTCATCATCGGTCAAATTCAAAAACTGATTTATTATACAAGGTGATAAATGAATCTGAATCACTTCTGAATCTCCCTGGATGGTTCGATGAGAAAGTTTCCAAACAGCAGTAGGCCGGCAAGTTTGATCCAGTCAATCACAACCCATAGACGTCTGAAACTAGCAAGTAATTCCTTTATTCTGCCTTCCTGTCCAAAGCCATCCTTTAGCATCCAAATTTATTAGCTTTTTTATTTATATGCTGAATAATTCTTAATTTTTAAATAATTTTTTATTCTTCATAATCGTTGAATGTTGTGCTTTGTTGCATGTCATGCTCTGACTAACACACTACAGCAAATTCCTAATGCATGTAAATATATATGGCGAATAAAGCTGGCTGTTAATCCTATATTGATTCTTCTCAGCATTGTCTCAGTTCAATCTGAACAATAATGTAACACACACATATCTAAGGGGATGAAGATAAAGTCCCATTTACTTTGCTGATTTTTTAATTGAAGTTACGTGAAGCAATATTTTGCTTCCTGTTGGGAATTACCCTCTCCTGTTCCTTTTTCTTTCTCTGGAACTTGCAGCAAAAATCCCCTGAGGGTGTTAAGTCACTTTGTGTGCTAAATAAATATAATACAGGTACATCTATCTTCCATAATCTCTATGAGCAGCTCAGTTGAAGATTTATGCAACTGATTAAATATTCTTCCTATTTTAGTTGTCACATTGTTGGAAGTCACACCTGGGACAGAATTGTTCTTGGCTTGGCTGCCTGCTCAGACTTCCTTCATCTATACTTGGAAGGCCAATCAAGATGACTGTCTGCACCCGCTATAGCTGTCCCACAAGATAGGGCAAGCTCTGTATATCAGTTTGGCTTCAGGGATCATGCCTGAGGTCCTTACCTCACAATGTTCTGATAGCCTTTGACTGGTGTATTTCTAAAACATTCCGATAAAGTAAAAGGATGAGACCTCATCTGCTTTTACATATTTTTTCCACAAAATTTGTGACCCCATTCAGATAGATGAATCTCTCATTCACACACCAGTCCTCCCTGGCATTGGGTTGTGTTCCAGTCAAGATGGTGCTGAGCTTCAGCCTTCATCGAGATTGTGTCTCAGACTTGGTTGTTTTTGAGGTTTGAGGGGATGGTTTTGGGGATTTGAAGTCAGATTAGCATTTAGGGACAATGATGTGGGGGAGATAGAGGTCGGGTCAGAGTTCAGGTTGGAGTGCTCCATAAGTCAAAGGCCAGAAATCTCTGTGGAAGTCTGTTGAACCTAACACTGAGCGCTTGGTGCAGTAAGCCGTTGCTTCATTAAGGTCTCAGCACTGAGCCTGACTCTGGGCTCACTACTATGTGAAGCGGTGAGGTGGATTGTCCATCTGACCTTCAGGCTGTCTAAGATCTTCTCATTTGATCACAAGGACACCTCGAGGTCAAATAAGCAGTCAGCCAGTACAACACAGATCAAGGCACCTATAGGTTAAGTAGATCTCCTGGTGGCAGCCAATGAAAAATATCCTTTACATAACCAGTTTACTCTATGTCAATAGATCTCCCTCAAACTTATACTTATGCTCACTATATCATTATTCAATTCACAAAAGCTCCAATTCTATTTTTCATAGAGAATTTTATATGACTTACCTAAACCATTATCTAAAAGCTCCACATCTTTTTTAGGAGCCGTGGGTGATTCAACAGTGACTATCACACTTGCAGATAAGACTGGTAAAAATCCTTGGGAGATTTTTGCATAAATAACCACTGGAGCAGAGGGATCCTTTCTGATGATTTTTGTGCTGACTGTGACAGGGGAAACATTCTCATTTGCTGCTTGAGATGTTACTGTAACTGTTAATTGTTGCTTATTTCCGGGATTCCTGATACTGTAAGTCCATTTTCCTTCCTGGAAGATGAGTATAGTTAGTCCTATGATAATCAAAGGCAGGAATAACTTCTCAGTGATATTTAAAATCATTACTGTACATATAGAAGAATGATTATCTCTATGTTGGGAACCATTGAGAGAGTTGTGTTAAGTCATTATCTTCAGCACTGTAAAGATACTATAAGATCATAAGTCACTGGAGTAGAATTAGGCCATTGGGCCCATCAAGTCTGTTTCCCTATTCTATCATGGCTGATTTATTACCCCTCCCAACCTTTTTTTCTTGTCCTCTCCATGTAACTTCTGATGCCTTTGGTAATCAAGAACCTACTAACCTTTTATTTAAATATACCCAATAACTTGGCCTTCACATCCATCTGTGGCAATGAATTCCAAAGGTCCACAGCCCCACTCCACGCCGGCTTAAAACATTCCTACACATCTCTGTACTAAAGGGACGTTCTAATTTCATGATTTTGAAGGAATTTTGTGCAAATAAATGTTGTTCGGTAACCTAAATATATTAACCAACATTCTGTTGAATCCAGGCCCATTTCCTACCACTGGGAGATTACTCTTGTCAGTTTGCTATTGAAGAGTGGTGCCAGAGGGAGGAGGAAATTCATTGTATAAAAGAAAAAAATGCTGGAAATCTCAGCCAGTCAGGTAGCATCTGTGGAGGGAGAAACACAGGTTTTGTTACAAGTTAACGACTATTCATTTAAATAACTTCATGTAGTACATAGGATAAAACTTTATTTTTCTATTTTGAGAAAAATAAGGCAGCATAAATGTATCTCTAAATAAATAAAGATAAAATTAACCCCAGTTATTCAGGTCTGAGATGAAGAAGCATGGAGTTAGTGAGATTTAAGGATGTCACTATAAAGGATAGTGTAACTGGGGATCAATTAGATATTGTCTGAGCATGGATATTAAATTCTGGAATCAAAGGCTGAGATTGATGCAAATAACACATCATGCTAGAAGAAGAAAAGAGGTTGAAAGGGTCACAAAGGTACAGAAACAGGCTCTTTAACCCATTCAATCCATGTAAACCATCAACTAACAATTTTCACTAATCCTAAGCCCTATATTATCTTCCTTACATTCCCATCAACCTCTCAAAGTCCCCCTACATTCCCAACATGAGAGGTGGAAATGGGTAAAGCTGTACAACACAACTGTACAGTGGATACAATGGATTACAGAAACATTGATGATGTCCGACCATTCCATCGGCAGTGAGAAGAGGCACAACATCGAGTGAGCTCAAGATGCCATGCAGGGAAAGTCATCAGGATTCTGCACAGCCGACAATTCTTCTGTCACCAACATACCTGTAATGTGAGAACCATGTACTAGGCAGGAAAATCCACCATCACAGCAAAGGGGTACAAACTGTCAATTCTTAGACTAAGCGAGACAAGATGGATGTCATCTGCAGTGACTCGACTGACAGACAGGATGAGTATCTTCCACTCAGGTCATCAGAACAATGGCGCACCACATACAGAGGATATAGCCTTCATGATGACAAGCATGCAGAGCCATGATCACACAGGAAGCCATCAGTTCCAGAATCATCACTATTAACTATTATATCTATCACTATCACTACTATCTATCATCACTACTATTGCATTTTGGAAGAACAAACCAGAAGACTGAGTACAGGATTAATGGTCAGTTACTTAAGAGTGTGGATGAACAAAGGGACCTTGGGGTTCAAATTCATACATCCCTCAAGGTTGCTGCGCAGGTTGATAAGCTAGTTTAGAAGGCCTATGGGATGCTAGGCTTCATTAACAGGGGGATTGAGTTCAAGAGTAGAGAGGTCATGTTGCAACTCTACAAATCTCTGCTGAGACTGCACTTAGAGTATTGTGTTCAATTCTGGTCACCTCATTATAGGAAGGATGTGGAAGCTATCGAGAGGGTGCAGAGGGGATTTACCAGGACGTTGCCTGGTTTTGAGAACAAGTCATATGAAGCAAGGTTAGCAGAGCTGGGACTTTTCTCTTTGGAGCGTAGAAGAATGAGAGGGGACTTGATAGAGGACTACACGATTATGAGAGGCATAAGTAGGGTGGATAGTCAGTAACTGTTTACCAAGGCGCCAATAGCAAACACCAGAGGGCATATGCACAAAATTAAGGCAGGGAAGTTCAGGGGAGACATCAGGGGTAAGTTTTTTTAAACAGAGGGTTGTAAGTGCCTGGAATGACTTGCCAGGGATGGTGGTGGAGCCTAAAACATTAGGGGTATTTAAGAAAACAATAAAAAAACACGAAATGCTGGCAGAACTCAGCAGGCTCCTAATGAAGGGTTTTGGCCCGAAATGTCGTTATTACCTCCTCCCATAGATGCTGTCTGGCCTGCTGAGTTCTGCCAGCATTTTGTGTTTTTTATTTATTTCCAGCATCTGCAGATTCATTCATGTTGCTGGGGTATTTAAGAGCCTCTTGGAGAGGCACATGGATGAAAGAAAAATAGAGGGTTATGGGGTAGTGTAGGTTTAGTACTTTTTTTTAAGGATTATATGGGTCGGCACAACATGAAGGGCTGAAGGGCCTGTACTGTGCTGTAGTGTTCTACGGTTCTATGGTTTATCTTTAAAATCAAGCACAAGAGGATATCAACTCAAGTTATCCAAAGTTATGCACCAACAAATGACGCTAATGAAGAAGACAAAGAGGAGTTCTACAGCACACTCAGTGGAGTCATCAGCAGAGGAAAGGAAAAGGATCTGGGCATTGTCATGGGAGATTTTAAAGCCAAAATTAGTAGGGATAATGCAGGATATAAACAAGTGATGGGGAAACACAGTCTCGGAGATATGAATGAAAGCAGGGAACAATTTGCTGAAACTTGTGCTAACTTCCATCTAGGTACTGGAGGAAGCTTATTCCCAGACAATCAAATGCACAAGGCAACAGAGAACCAAACTGACCATGTATGCATCTCAAAGAGGTTTTGAAGATCACTCTATGATGCAAGAGAGAAATGTGGTGCAGATGCAGGATCAGACCACCATCTTCTAGTCACCAAAGTACAGGTGAAGCTAAATAGAAGCAATGCACTGCTCAACCTGTGATTGAAGTATAATATGATCTACTTGAAAGACAAAGATGTCCTCACATTTTCCAACAGGTTCCAAGCATTTAAACACCTTGAGATCAATGATGAATGGAGAGCTGTCAAAGAGGCAATAAATTAAACTTGCAAGGAAGTGCTGGGAAAAAGGACATTTGAGCACAAGGAGCAAGGAGTGAATACTGTGCAGGAGTGTTCCAATGTTATATGCGTTCTCTTTTCGACTATCACTGCTGTTGCTGCCACAGCTTGTTGGTGGCCAGACAGGCCACTCACCACGGGTGGTGTAATATGCCATTGGTCTTTTCAAGCTACCGTGTTCCTGAGTCAGAACGGTACTCGCAAATCGCTCCTTCTGTTTGGAGGCCTGTATACAACTGCCATTAGGGTCCTTTTGCCCTTTCCATTTCTTAACTCAACCCATAGACTCTACACTTTCCAATCCTATGTCATCCCCTTCTAATGATTTAATATTATTTCTTATAGACAGGGCCACACCAACCCTTCTCCCTACTAACCTATCTTTCCAATGCAATGTATATCTTTGGATGTTCAGCTCCCAATCGCAGCCATCCTTTAGCCAAGTTTCAGAGATGGCCACAATGTCATACTTGCCAATCTGTACATGAATTTCAAGATCGTCCATTTTATTTCATATGCTGCATCCATTCAATTATAACACTTTCAGTCCAGTATTTGTTGCTTTCTGTTTTAACAAACTCTTCTCCCTCCTGCCATCTGGGAAAAGGCACCAAAGTATCCGGGCTCTCACGACCAGACTATGTAATAGTTTCTTCCCCCAAGCCATCAGACTCCTCAGTACCCAGAGTCTGGACTGACACCAACTTACTGCTCTCTACTGTTCCTATTGCCTTGTTTATTATTTATTGTAATGCCTGCACTGTTTTGTCCACTTTATGCAGTCCTGGGTAGGTCTGTAGTCTAGTGTAGTTTTTTTTCTGTGTTGTTTTTACGTAGTTCAGTGTAGATTTTGTACTGTTTCATGTAGCACCATGATCCTGAAAAACATTGTCTCATTTTTACTGTGTACTGTACCAGCAGTTATGGTCAAAATAATAATAAAAAGTGACTTGACTTGATTTGACTTGACTGCATCACACATCTATTGCCCTGTTACTCATCCCACTGGCTGTGATTATGCCTCATCTCCTGCCTGTCCTTTCTATCATCTCTGTTGCACACTATCTTTGATTTATTTTTGTTTCCCCTTCCTCAGCCCTATCACTCCAGTTTCCATCTCCCTGCCAAATTATTTTAAACCCTCCATAATGACTGTATTAAATGTGCCTGCTAGGATATTGGACCTCTTTGGGTTCAGGTGTAACCTGTCCTTTTTGTACACGTTGGCCCCAATGATCCAGTAACCTGAAGCCCTGCCCCCTATACCAGTCTCAGAGCCATGCATTAATATGCCCGATCATGCTAGTCTTGAACTCGTTAAGACATGGCACAGGCAGCAATCCTGAGATTACTACCCTGTAAGTCCTGCTTTTCAGCTTTCTACCCATCCCTCTGAATTCCCTCCTCAGAACCTCCTCCCTTTTTCTACCCATGTCATTGGTACCAATATGTATCAAGTCTTCTGGCCGTTTACCCCTGGAGTACCTTGAGGGAGCTGACAAGTTAGTCCAAAGCCAGTATGGTTTCCTAAAAGGAAAGTTCTGTCTGACTAACCTACTGCAATTTTTGAAGGACATTACAAGCAGGGTAGACAAAGGAAATGTAGTGGATGTGGTGTACTTGGATTTTCAAGAAGGCCTTTGACAAGGTGCCACATGAGGCTACTTTGCAAGATAAGAGCCCATAGAATTGCAGGGAACTTACTAACATGTGTGGAGCATTGGCTGTTTGGCTGAAAATAGATTGTGAATAAAGGGATCCTTTTCTGGTTGGCTGCTGGTTACCAGTGGAGTTCCACAGGGGTCAGTGTTGGGACCACTGCTTTTTTGGATGTATGTCAATGATTTGGACTATGGGATTAATGGATTTGTGACAAAATTTGCCGATGATACAAAGATAGGTGTAGGAGCGGGTAGTGTTGAGGAATCAGAGTGTCTGCAGAGAGAATTTAGAGAATGGGAAATTAAATAAAATGTTGGAAAGTGTCTGGTCATGCACTTTGGTGGAAGAAATAAATGGGCAAACTATCATTTAGACAGAGAGAGAATTCAAAATGTAGAGATGCAAAGGAACTTGAGAGTCCTTGTGCAGGATATTCTAAAAGTTAACCTGCAAGTTGAGTCAGTGGTAAAGGCGGCAAATGCAATGTTGGCATTCATTTCTAGAGGTATAGAATATAGGAGCAGCGATGTGATGTTGAGGCTCTATAAGACACTTGTGAGACCACACTTGGAGTACTGTGTGCAGATTTGAGCTCCTTATTTTAGAAAGGATATGCTGACATTGGAGAGGGTTCAGAGAAGATTCATGAGAATGATTCCAGGAATGAAGGGATTACTGTATGAGAAATGTCAGCTCTTGGACTGTATTCCCTGGAATTCAGAAGAATGAGGAGGGATATCATCGAAATATTCTGAATATTAAAAGGCCTGAACAGATTAGATATGGCAAAGTTACTTCCCATGGTAGGGGAGTCTAGGACAAGAGGGCATGACTTCAGTATTGAAGGTCATCCATTTAGAACAGAGATGCAGAGAAATTACTTTAGTCAGAGGGTGGTAAATCTGTGGATTTGTTGCCACAAGTGACTATGAAGGCCAAGTCATTGGGTGTATTTCAGGCAGAGATATATAGGTTCTTGATTAGCCAGGGCATCAAAGGGTATGGGGAGAATGCAGGGGAGTGTGGATACTGGAAGAATTGGATCAGCCCATGATTGAATGGAGGAGAAGACACGATGGGCGGAATTGTCTACTTCTGTTCCTATATCTTATTGTCTTGTAGGAATACAATTGGAACAAAATGGACCTTTAGCATTGCAAACCTTTTTAAATTGTTTGTGACCCGAAGTAACACAATCATTCAAAGTGATGATGGAAAGAAGAAAAAAGTCGAGGCTAGATCAGAGAACGTTACAGGATGTTCTTTAAGAGTCAATCATTTTTATTTAGCCCTGAAGGTCAAGCTGCTGAAATATTGCTATATCCCTCTCAGGTAAATTATTTCCTGGAAGGAGATCACTACATACCTCATGTATCCCTGGGGACAAAGCCTAAATATCTGGGTCATAAAGCAAATTCAGGGCACCCTTCCGATTGGCGTAACCTATTTTGGTCCCGATACTGGAGAGATAGTAACAAATCCTCTAGCAACTCTCCCTTTTAGGATCCCTTATATCTTTAGAGGGGAAACCCCACCCCCTTCTCTTCAGTATGACCCACCACCTCGACTGAAAGAAGTGGACCCGTCCTTGTAAACATTGCACAAGAATCATCTGGGTCTAGTTGCCTTTGCAGCACCTCGTCAAGTCACACGTAAAAACTTGAGACTCTTCCATTCACCAATACTGTTTATCTCCTGAGGCCATTAACAGTATTAAACCTGCTACCGAGACTCTTTTACAGCAAGGAGTGCTACGCATTATGTAAAGCCCTTGCAGCACCCCATGCTGCCAATCCCAAAACCAGACAGGCCGGACCAGTGGCAGTTTACAGGCTGTCAACCAGATAGCACAGCCCTTTTCCCAGTTGTACCGGACACAAATGTTATTTTGGCCTCTATACCATCTGATTCTCAAAGGTACATGCTTATTGACCACCTTCTTCTGGGTCCCTCTGCATGAGGACAGTCAATACACGTTCTCTTTTACGTATAATGGACAACAATATTCCTGGACAAGTTTGCCACAGGGCTATGCTGAGAGCCCAGCAGTAAATGGAGCTGCAGTACGAAGTGATGTGAATGTGAATACATGTGAATGTGAATGGTACTAATGCCATTTTACAATATGCTGCTGATCTAATTCTGGCCTCCAAGACACTGGCTGATTACCAGAAAGACTGTAGAATTGTTAAACCACCTGGTGGCACATGGACACCGAGCCTCATTATCTAAATTACAGTTCTGCCAAACAACTGTTACTTATTTGGGCTTTGTTCCGCAGCAAGGCACTAGAAGACTTGGTCCTGAATGAGGGTCCACCTCCGCACAATCTCCTGCAGCAGAAAACTAAAAAAAAATGGATAAATTCCTTGGAATGGCAGATTACTGTCGACACTCAGTTCGTGAATACAGAACCTATGATCCTGTGCTATGGGCAGCTATACTACAGGACGCACCATCTTAAATCCAATGAAGCCGCAAAATGGAGCAGGTATATGAGGTTCTAAAGAAGGAATTGCTCCACGCATCTGTCTTGGGCATTCCTGACTACTCTAAATCCTTTCAGTTAGCTACTAATGAAAAGGAACGATTTGCAAGCACCGTTCTGACTCAGGAACACGGTAGCTTGAAAAGACCTATGGCATATTACACCAGCCGTGGTGAGTGGCCTGCTTGGCCACCAACAAGCTGTGGCAGCAACAGCAGTGATGGTCGAAAAGAGAACGCATATAACATTGGAACACTCCTGCACAGTATTCACTCCTCACACAGTAATGCCACTCCTCAATTCAAAGGCTACACAGCACTTCAGAGCAGAAAGGCTAACAGGGTTTGCTATTTATCAAAGCCAAATGTGATTTTTCAAAGAGCACCTGCCCTTAATCCAGCCACCCTTGTTCCTTTTCACAATGATGCTGAGCGACATGATTGTGTGTTAACTGTAGAAGCTATTACCTTCCCTTGTCCTGATTTGAATTCTACCCCTTTAAATAATCCAGATCTAATTATTTTTTACTGATGTGTCGCTGTGTAAACCTAATGATCTTGAGACACTGGCTGGGTATGCCACTATGACTCCTCATGAGATATTGGAAGTAGGTTTCTTCCTTTCAAGAACATCAGTGCAAGCTTCTGAGTTATTTGCTTTCACTAGGATCGGCATCTTAGCTGAAGGTAAAACTGTGAATATCTATACAGATTTGGATATGTTTTGGCACAGTACATGACTTAGCTACATAGGGGCATCATAGGGGGGTTTATTACTTCCTCTGGTAAACCTGCTCAACTTATTAAAATTGCTACAGGGTGTTTTATTGCCCCAGCAGATTGCTGTGATAAAATGTCAAGCCCATCAGTGTAGCTCCAATGCCATGTCACCAGGTAGCGCTACAGCAGAAACAGATGCTAAATCTGCCGCCCTTTCCTGGGAGGCCATAACTGTTGCAATGAATTTACAATAAACTTCACCTGGATCCCCTGCCATAGAGACCTTACTGACTGCACCCATGATGCTGGGGAATTATGGTCGAACCATGATGGCTGACCTGTTTGTCCCCATAGTCTCCTCTTTACCCTTGTTAGACTGTCAAGTGCATGTAGGAAAAGGGGTGTGACACAGCAAATAGGACAGCAGTGGCTTGTGCCAGGGCTAATGGTAGCAGAACAGCTGGTTAGAACTTGTGAGATTGGACAAAGAAACAATCGGCAGAAGCCTCTGCTAAATTTGATCATCTACTCCACCCCAGAGGCACCATTTATGAATCTGCAGACAAACTTTGTACATATGCCAGCAAGGGGGAAATACAAATATCTGGTAGTAACACTGCACAAGAGACTTATAAATAAGATACGGATGCATGGAGTCAGAGGAAGTGTATTGGCATGGATAGTGGATTGGTTAACCAATAGAAGGCAGAGGGTATAAATGGGTGTTTCTCCAATTGGCTGTCTGTGGTGATTGGGGTACCACAGGGGTCAGTGCTGGGCCCACAGCTGTTTACCATTTACATTGATGATTTAGAAGAGGGGACTGAGTGTAGCGTAGCAAAATCTGCTGATGACACAAAACCGAAAGCAAATTGTACAGAGGATGTGAGGTGTCTGCAGAGGGATATAGATAGGTTAAGTGAGTGGGCCAATGTCTGGCAGATGGAATACAACGTTGGTAAATGCAAGATCATCTACTTTGGAAGGGATAATAGAAGAGCAGATTATTATTTAAATGCTGAAAGATTGCAGCATGCTGTTGTGCAGAGGGACTTGGGAGTGCTTGTGCATGAATCGCAAAAAGTTGACTTGCAGGTACAACAGGTTATTAAAAAGGCAAACAGAATGTTGGCCTACATTGCCAGAGGGATTGAGTTCAAGAGCAGGGAGGTCATGCTGCAACAATACAGGGTACTGGTGAGGCCACACCTGGAGTACTGTGTGCAGTTCTGGTCTTCATACTTGAGGAAGGATATACTAGCTTTAGAGGCAGTGTAGAGGAGGTTCACCAGGGTTGATTCCAGAGATGAAGGGGTTAACCTATGAGGAGGGATTGAGTCACCTGAGACTATATCCTCTGGAGTTCAGAAGAATGAGAGGGGATCTTATGGAAACATACAACATTTTGAAAGAGATAGATAAGATAGGAGGAGGAAAGTTGTTTCCATTGGTAGGTGTGACTAGAACTAGGGGACATTGCCTCAAGATTCAAAGGAGGAGATTTAGGACGGAGATGAGGAGAAACTATTTTTCCTAGAGTGTGGTGAATCTGTGGAATTCTCTACCCAGGGAAGCAATTGAGGCTTCTTCAACTGTTTAAGAAACAGTTCAATAGATTTTTACATAGTAAGGGAATTAAGGGTAATGGAGAAAAGGCAGGTAGATGGAGCTGATTTTATGGACAGATTAGCCATGATCTTATTGAATGGCAGAGCAAGCTCAATGGGCCAGATGGCTGACTCCTGTTCCTATTTCTTATATTCTTATTAATATTGGACATGTTTTATAAATGGAGAGAGGCCTTTCCCACATGAAAAGATGACAGTAGGACAGTAATTAAATTACTGATGAAGGAGATTATTCCCAATTTGGGATTCCTTGCAAGTTTAATAGTGACAGAGCAACACACTTTATGGGGAAATTAACTAAAGTATTGAGTCAAGCCCTGGGATTCTCCTGTGCCCTACCAACCACAATAATCGGGAATGGTGGAAAGGATAAATGAAGTACTGAAAGATACTTGAGACAAATAATGCTAAGAGGCCTGAAGTGGCCTGAGGCGCAGCTGATTGCTCTATATAGCTTGAGAACCATCCTATTTCTATTTTACAGGACACTAAATTGACCCCTTTTGAAGTATTGATGGGAGGATGTACAGCCATGGATTCTAAACCCCTTTTGACTACTGCCCAAACAGCACTGATACGAACTGATGAGAAAACCCTAGAAACAGTAACAGCTCTAGGTGAAGCTATTAGAATAAATCATGGAAAAGGGACTGAGGCCCTACCAAAACATGGGGAGGGAAATACACATCCATTTAAACCAAGTGATTACGTATATAAATGAAATCACTGGAAAAACTCTTTCTCTTTCTCCTCAGTGGAAAAGACGCTATCAAATGCTGCTAACTACCTGTAAGGAGATCAAGATGGGTCAAAGCCAATGGGTGTATGGTACCAAGGGTAAGCTGCATCGTCTCTCTCTTCTGGAGTCTGATAGTGTACTGGAAAAGACAGAAAACTAAAGAAAAGGAAATGAAGTGGCTGAAGATATATGGACTTATTAGCCTTATTGCTTTAGCATCTAGACTTGGCTGTGTTTACATACTTAGACAGCTTCAGAGTATGCTACCCAACTGGAGACAGACCAGCAATCCAGAGTACAATGAGGAAGCCTGTCTGACTATGTGCTCCTCCCTCCCCTTTACATGAACCCCCTTTTTTCAAGGAGGAGAATTGATCAGAATGATCAAAAAAGGAGGGGACTGTGGAGGATTTTAGCTGACTGGGTTGGGTAAATACCTTTGTGAGACTATAGAATGCATGTCTGTATTGCTTACTGCCTGGATTAGCAGAGAATCATGGTGTTTCCCTTTAGCCTACTGCTGCAACACAAGACTATGTGATACTGCCCTCTAGCATACTAATGTGCAACACAAGGCTACAAGACTTAATTGTAGAAGAAAGTACTGAATACAGAGTTAAACTATCTGAGTGGTTAACAACCTGCATCTTCCTTTAATTAGCAATATGCCTAGTGCTGATCATAGTGCATAATACTACACCATAAACAAAAGGGAGACAGTGAAATTCATACATTTTAGGGAGCACCCTATGGACTGTCAAGTAAATTAAACTGTGTGTATAGTTTTCCTTCATCTGTCTGGTACTAACATATAAAACAAATTATACCTTTGTACCTTTAATGACTTACTGGATCTAAGGATTTCATGAACTTTCTTAGATTATTTATAAAGACTCACCATTTGACCTCGGTTATCAACACGCTTGCAATAATCTATCTTAGCTCCAACGATATACAACAACATATTTCTGTGTGTTGTAGGCAGAAAAGACACAGTCTCTGGCATTTTTGTGAGAATTGACAAGATGCACAGGATTGACTTTTTTAACTTTGACTGATGTACTGTAATTGACTTTCTGGTGCATGTATAAAAAAGGCTGGGACCATTGTTCTTTGGAAGACTTGACAATCATGCCGTTAGCAAGTCATTTTTCCTTTATTCATGAATAAAGGTATGCTCTAGTCACTTTGAAGTCCACATCCAATTTACTAGTGACCAACTTTAATTGAAATTCCTTAGCAAATTAATTTCCCTAACAATAACACAGCAGAGTTTAACCTCTCCACTATAATCACCTGATGAAGACTGGCTCATGGATGTCCAGCTTCCTCTTCCTGAAGTCAATGATCAGCTCTTTGCAACCTGACATTGAGTGAGAGGCTGTAGTCACACCACTCAGCCAAATTTTAATTTCCTTCCTATATGCTGATCCGTCACCAACTTTGATCAGGCAAACAATAGTGGTGTCATCAGCAAACTTCACTATGGCATTGGAGCTGTAATTTATTGTCGTCGTGGCTATCCCTCAACTTGAAGAAGTGGCCAAGTGAAGATGCCTGTGCATGTAATTGTTTAACGTGTACCTAATGTTGCACTCCAAGAAGCACACGATACTTCACAACTCAACCAACTGATTCCAATGGTTTTGAAACCACAACGATTGGAGCTGATGGATTTGTTGCAGCCTTCATTCGCCTTCACAGCTGTTGAGCTCCAAGTAACTTCGTCTGCTTGTTTCACCATTGAGGACTTGGTTGGATTGTTCTTTGTCAGGGACCCTCACCTTTGACTTTACTGCCATGGATGACCCTACCAGGAGCCTAGCTCCAGACAGCATCGCTCTCGGGATCTCAGGACCACACAAGCTTCACCACCAGGACAACGTGACAATCCACAGAGAAGCTGTAATTACCTTCAGCTCATAAGTGTAAAGTGAGTAAAGTGAATGTAATATGATAAAATAAATGTATTGGCGCGTGGCCAAGTGGATAAGGCATTGGTCTAGTGATCTGAAGGTTGCTAATTCAAGCCTCAGCTAAGGCGGCGTGTTGTGTCCTTGAGCAAGACACTTAACCACACATTGCTCTGCGACAAAACCAGCGCCAAGCTGTATTGCCCTTCCTTTGGACAACATCAGTGGCGTGGAGAGGGGAGATTTGCAACATGGGCAACTGCCAGTCTCCCATACAACCCTGCCCAGGCCTGCACCCTGGAAAGTTTCCAAGGCGCAAGTTCATGGTCTCCCGAGACTAACGGAAGCCTATATATTCAATATTCCAGTTTGATCTGTAAAATAGAAATTGGATGGTAGGTAAACAGACAACACTCAATCAGTAAGATCTAAATCAACAAGTCCAAATAATGGATTTGCAATGGTAACAGAAAGTAAAACTAGAAAACACAGAGGAAAGCAGACAGGTTCATCAGCATCTGTAGAGAGAGAAATAGAGATAATGTTTCAGGTATGTAGGAAAATACCTGTGCAGTGCCTTCAATTTTGAGCCGTGCGGTGTGTACGTTCTCTTCTATGATAAGGCCATTTTTGCCGTATTCTTTTCCGTTGGGGTCACGTACAAATATTTCTGGTGTGGACACCTCCCAAGTGAATACAAAATGTGTGTTGTTTCCAACAGTTTTATCAACAACAATTGAATCATTAAACCAACTGTTTTCATCAACACTCCTTCCTGTACTTTCAAGCTAGAAATGAGGAAATAAACATATTATTACAAAACACATGGTAATGTAAAATAATTGGAAATTAATTCTCTAAAGTAATCAAACCTCAATTGACTGTTGTTTAATGTTACCATCTCCTGATACTAATCCACTGAATGCATCAATTAGTCCATTACTGTCCTTTTTACCATCGGCTGTAAACTGTCGACCTCCTATTTAATGGAAAAGGAAAAATAATAAATAATTCAGATATTAGCCATGGTTTCCTCTTTTTATCCCTAAGTGGTTTTACCCTCACTCTATTTGTCCTTATTTTCATCTCATACTTATGGAACACCTTCGGTTTTCCTTAATTCTACTTGGCAAAGCCTTCTCACATCCCCTTCGAGTTCCCCTTGGTCCATCCTTAAGCTCTTTCCTAGCTACCTTGTAACTGTAGAGCTCTGCCTGACTCTTGCTTCCTAAGCCTTAAGTAAGCTTCTTTTTTCCCGATTAGACATTCCACATCTTTTGTTAACCATGGTTTCCTCAAATTACTACCCTCTCCCTGCCTCAATGGGTCAAACATATCCATGCCACCATGCAAGTGCTCTTACCACTACCCGTAATGAATGTGTACACTCCTCCATGTGTCAGCATGGGTTTCCTCCAAGTGCTCCAGTTTCCTCCCACAGTCCAAAGATGCACCAGTTGGTAAGTAAATTATTCATTGTAAGTTATCCTGTGGTTAGGCTAGGATTAAATCCGAGAATTGGTGCGTGGCATGGCTTGAAGGGCCTTTTCTGCACTGTATCCCAATAAATAAATAAGCAGTCTTCAGATTTCTGTTGTGCATTTCCCTGAATACATCAGTTCCCATTTTATGCCCCCAAATTCCTGCCCAATAGAATCAAAATTTCCCATACCCCAAGTTAGTATATTCCTATTCTGTTTGCTCCTATCCTGTTCAAGGTTATGGTAAGGACAGGGAGTTGTGGTCACTGTCTCTGAAATGCTCATCCACCAAGAGATCTGTCACCTAACCAAGTTCATGACCAAGTACAACATCTAGTATTGCCTCTCCTTTAGTCAGCCTACCTACATATTGTTTCAGCAATCTGTTCTCGATCCACCAAGCAAATTCTGCCCCAAACCTTTTTTACACTTTTTTTACACCTAGGAGATGCCAATCAATCTTAGGGATATTGAAATCACTCATGAAAGCAACCTTGTTATTTTTGCACCTTTCCAAAATCTGCCTCCCAATCTGCTGCTATTGAGGGTCTATAGAATACTCCCAAAAGAATGATTACTCCATTCTTGTTTCTGATTTGCACCCACACTGACTCAATAGACTATCCTGCCACAAGACATTACTTTCTGCCACTGTGATACTAATACTGATTAGCCATGCCACCTCTTTTACCTCCCTCCCCGTCCATCTGAAAGATTTAAACTCCGGAAAATCCATTAGCCATTCCAGCCTTTATGACAGCCACGTTTTGTTTAATAGCCACAATGTCATTGTTCCATGTACTGACCCATGCTCTAAGTTCATCATCCTTGATCTCATACTTCTTGCATTAAAATAGACCCATCCAACATTGTGCTATATCCACTGCCTAGCCTTTCTCACAATCTTCCTGCACACTGCATTTACATTTACATCAACTGCTCCATTCCTGTCCTATCCCTTTGGTTCCCATCTCACTGTCAAACTAGAGTAAACCCTCCACAACAGCTCTAGCACACCGACCCATAAGAATTTTGGTCATCTTCAGGCTTAAAAAGTTGGTAATATACTACAAAGTTTTATTTCAACTCTGGTGATGACAATGTCCATCCTTCTCTTCAATACACTTATGTGGATATAACAAGACTTTTAGGGGAGTGTGCTACAATGGATGAAGATTTGTTATTGTGTGGAAGACAAAGAATCAGAATAAATGGGTCTTTTCAGCTGAAGGGATATAACTAGACGGTGCACCAAACATCAGTTGGTGGACTTCATTTATTTTGACTAGGTTCATTACTTGAAGGAGGGCCAGTGAGATCTCCATGGTCTTTTGTAGGAATCACATAAAGTTAACAGGCAGGTGCAGCACATAGTTAGAAAGGCAGTCCTTTACAGTGCCAGCTGTAGGATCAGAGTTCAACTCCCGCCACTGTTTATAAGGGGTTTGTACGTTTACCCCATGACTACATGCATTCCCTCCAGATGTTCCAGTTTCCTACCTTGCAAAGATATACGGGTTAGAGTTAGTAAGTTGTTGGTTTGCTATGTTGGCAACTCTTGTGAGCTTCCTCGAGTACATAAAACACAGAACAGTACAACACAGTACAGTCCCTTTGGCTCACAATGAAATGCCAACATTTTCACCATTCATACTGAAAAAAATACATTTCACTGCATGTTTTGATGTTTTGATGTAAATATGACCAATAAAGCCAATCTTTCAAATGATTTATTGGCCTTTATTACAAAAGGGACAAAGGTTAGAAATAGGATTTATTACTATAATTGTGTCATCCCTCCTCATAACTCAGGCAACATTCTGATGAATCCCTGCATCCTCTCCAAATATGTTCTCATGCTGGCTGTCCAGTTGCAAATAGTCCAGTTATTTGGTGCTGGTTACCTGTCTTTGCTGAGAGCTGCTCTAGGTTCGTGTCTGCACTTGGCCCTAATGCGATTGTGTGGATTGTGGCTCTACTTTGTTCCACCTCTGTGAAACAACTGTTAATACTGCTGTCCTCTCCGTCCGTAAGCAGAATAATTTCATCCCCACTTGTATCTCTATCATCACCACGAAGTACCTACAAGACAACGAGTTGCCAACAAGTTGAGTAAAATGCAATTCCTGAAAGGAGTTTGCTAATGAAGTTTTCCAGACCTACCTGAAAGCCAGATCGAACCCCCGCACAGATATTCGTTCCCCCGGCAGCTGATGTTGGTAGCAGCCGTACAAGATCCTTCCTCACATCAGGATTGACAATCTTTTTTAAATACGCTTTAATGCTTGCACCAGAGTTAAAAGTGACAATTCCAACTTGCGATCCTTCTTCAATGACCTGCAGCAAGAATATCTCAACAGCTTGTCGAAGCCTGCCAATGCGATTCCCCTGTTCACCAACATAAAGCAAAAAGTATGATGTAAGATTAATCTCAGACCCGTTTAATGGACCAGACAGTGCTGGATACAACTAAATCTTAATGCCATTAGATGTAAGCCATGAAGCTGTGACCATTCTGTTGGAATCAAGCTGTTGTTGCAATTCAGCCCCACATTACTGGATGAGTAAGTGACCAGCACATTTACCTGTTTGGTAATGTGGGGCTCAACATCCCCAGAGCGTGGGATGTTCATTTGGTGTTATTTTCCACTGCTGTCTACAACTAAAACTGGGCCAAAAATTGTCCGATATGATTCAATTCAAGGTTGCATACTGTCATTCTTTAGTAAATGTGTATAAAAAATGTGATTGCTTCTTTGGATCTGACACATTAAAAAAGCATAATGATTATAGATGTAAAAGCAATCCTATAAAACAGAATGCTGACTATGTCTGTGTATTGACCATAAGACCTTAAAACATTATTCCAGAATAAGCAGCAGAATTAGGCTATTTGGCCCATCGAGTCTGCTCCACCATTCAATCACATTGACCCTTTTCTCCCCACTCAGATGCACTCCCTGGCCTTCTCGCTGTAATCTTTGATGCCATCTCCAATCAGGAAACTATCAAGCTCTCTCTTAAATACACTCAGTGACCTGGCTTCCACAGCTATCTGTGGTAATACATTCTACATATTCACCTCCCATTGGCTAAAGAAACTTCTCTGCATCCCTGATTTAAATGGAGACCCCTTTATCCTGAACCTGTGCCCTTTTGTCCTAGACTATCCACCATGGAATCATCCTTTTCACATCTTCACTGTCTAGGCCTTTCAACAATTGGAAGTTTTCAGTGAGATCCAACCTCATCTTTCTGAATTCCAGTGAGTACAGAGCTATCCAACATTCGTCTGATAACTCTTTCATTCCCAGAACCTCCTCTGACACTCTCCAATGCCAGCACATCTTTTCTTAGATGAGGAGCCCAAAACTTTTCACAAATGCTCAAGGTGAAGTTTTACCATTTCCTTATAAAGCATCAGCATCACATCCCTGCTCTGGTGTTCTGGACATCTTGAATTGAATGATAAGTGCATTTGCCTTTCTCACCTTGCCTTCCACCACTGACTCTACCTGCAATTGAACCTTTAGGATGTTCAGCATAAGGACTCCAAAGACTATTTGCATCTCAGGTTTTTGGACTTTCTCCCCATTTAGAAAATAGTTTGCACATTTATTTCTACTACCAAAGTGCATGACCATGCATTTCTCAACATTGTATTTGATTTGCCGCTCTCTTGCCCTTCTCCTAATCTGTCTAAGTTCCCTGCAGGACATCACTAGTCATTAGCCAACCAGAAAAGGATTCTTTTATTTCCATTCATGGTCTCCTACCAATCAGCCAATGTTCTAAACATGCCTGTAACTTTCCTGTAATACCATTGGCTTTTCACTTGGTAAGCAGCCTCATGTGTGGCACCTTGTCAAAGGCCTTCTGAAAGTCCACATATACAACATCCACTGCATCCCTTTTATATATTCTACTTGTAATATCCTCAAAGAATTTCAGCAGGTTCATCAGGCAATATTTTCCCTTAACAAACCATGCTGTCTTTGTCCTGTCTTGTCCTATGTTACCAAGTACTCCATAACCTTATCCTTAACATTTGACTCCTACATCTTTCCAAACGCTGATGTCAGGCTAACTGATCTGTAGTTTCCTCTCTGAAGCCTTCCTCCTTTCTTAAAGAGTGGAGTGACATTAGCAATGATCCAGTCCCCTGGCACTATGCCAGAGTCCAATGATTTTTGACAGATAATTACTAATGCCTTCACAATGTCTACCACTCTCTTTCAGAACCCCAGAGTGCAGTTAATCTGGTCTGGGTGATTTATGCACTTGTAGGTCTTTCAGCTTTTTGAACACCTTTTCCCTTTTAATAGTTACTACACTCACTTCTTTTCCCTACACCCTTCAAGATATGATCACTGCTAATATCTTCCACAGTGAAGACTGAAGAAAAATGCTCCTTTAGAATGTCTGCCATCTGTTCGGCCCCTGTTACTATTTCTCCAGCCTCATTTTCTTGCAGTCCTGCAGCTTTTACTTTGATATTGATATTGTTTGCTAGTTTGCTTTCATATTTCATCTTCACTCACCTAATGATTCCTTTAGTTGCACTCAGCAGGGTTTTAAAAGCTTCCCAGATTTCTGTCTTCCCAATAAATTTTGCTTTGATGTATGCACTCTCTTTTGCTTTAGCTTTGGCTTTGACTTCCCTTGTCAGCCACAGTTATATGATTTTGTCATTCGAGTATTTCTTCATTTTTGAATACATCTGTCTTGCACCTTCCTCATTTCTCCCAGAAACTCACACCATTGTTGTTCTGCTGTCATCCCTGTCAGATCTTCTTCCAATTTACTTTGGCCAATTCCTTTCTCATACCACTGTCATTTCTTTTACTCCACTGAAATATTCCTATGTCAGACTTTGCTTTTTGCCTATCAAATTTCAAGTTTTATTCAATCATATTGTCATCACTACAAAAGGTTCTTCTACCTTAAGCACTCAGATCTCCTCCAGTTCATTACATAACACCCAAACCAGTATAACTGATCCTCTAGTAGGCTCAATGACAAACTGCTCTAATAAGCCATCTCATCGGCATTCAACAACCACACTCTCAAGATCCATTTCCAATTTGATTTTCCTGATCAAACTCTATATTGAATTCTCCCATGACTATCACAGGATTGCCCTTTTGACATTTCCTGTTGTAATCTGTGGTCCACATCCCATATACTGTTGGGAGGCCAACTGCTATCAGGGTCCTTTTACCCCTGCAGTTCCTTAACTCAACCCACAAGGATTTAATGTCTTCCAATCCTATATCACAACTACCTACTTATTTGATGCCATTCTTTACCAGTAGAGTCATGTCTCCCCCTCTGCGTACCTTCCTATCGCTCTGATACAACGTGAACATTCAGCTCCCAACTACAACCATCCTTCAGCCACGATTCAGTGATGGTTACAACATTATACCTGACAATCTGTAATAGTGCAACAAGATCATCTGCCTTATTTATTATGCTCCATGCATTGAGATATAATACAATGAGTACTGTATTTGCTGCCACTTTTGAATCTGCATCCCTAATGCACTGATACACAGAATGAGAGGTGACCTGATAGAGGTGTACAAGATGATGAAAGGCATTGATCGTGTGGATAGTCAGAGGCTTTTCCCCAGGGCTAAAATGGCTCACATGAGTGGGCACAGTTTTAAGGTGCTTGGAAGTAGGTACAGAGGAGATGTCAGGGGTAAGTTTTTTATGCAGAGAGTGGTGAGTGCATGGAATGGGCTGCCAGCAACGGTGGTAGGGTGGATAAGATAGGGTCTTTTAAGAGACTTTTGGATAGGTACATGGAGCTTAGAAAATTAGAGGGCTATGGGTAAGCCTGCCCTAGTAATTTCTAAGGTAGGGACAGGTTCAGCACAACTTTGTGAGCCAAAAGACCTATATCGTGCTGTAGGTTTTCTATGTTTCTATGACGTTACTCATCCTGCTGGTTGCAATTACGTCTCATCATCTGTCTGCCCTTCCTGACAGTCTGGCTGCATGGTACCTTTGCTTTAGTCAACACGTACAAACAAGCTGTATGAACTCAGCAGGTCGGGCAGCATCTGTTGAAATGAGTAGTCAACGTCTCGGCCTGAAACATTGACTGCTCATTTCAACAGATGCTGCCCGACCTGCTGAGTTCATCCAGCTTGTTTGTACATGTTGATTTGACCACAGCATCTGCAGTGTACTTTGTGTTTACTTTGCTTTTGTGCCATCCATACTATCCTGAGTCCCTTCACTCCAGTTCCCACATCCCTGCGAAATTAGTTTAAAACCTCCCTGTTACATACACACAACCCTGTAAAAGTATTAGCAGCAATAGAGCACATCTGGAGTCTGGTTTTGCTGGTTAACAAATACTATTTCATTAGTAACTACATCATATAGTAACTTAAACCAGGTAAATCAAGAACTAATGGTGTTATGCATATATAGAGGTAAATATAAAGTTACCAAACTTATTCAAGCTCAGGTGGCAAGAGTTACAGTCTTACAATGGTATGTAAGAAAAGTTTAGTTCAAATGCACAGGTTAATTTATGCGAGATTTTTGTAATCCAAAGGTGAGTGTTGTGAGAAGGCAAATATGTTGATATTCCACAGATTCCATGACTGCAATACAAAATAACAATAGCAGTCGGTTTTATCTCCGAAGTTGTTCCACTCCACAGTCAAAGTACCAGCGACAGTGATCTTCAACGAATATCCTTTCAATGCAGGTGGTACCACACCTGAATTCAGCTACGGGACATCTCAAAGTAGTAGCCACAGGATACTCAAACAGGATTATCACCAACAGTAGCTTATCACAAAGGGGACCATCTTCAAGGGAGCCACCACCCAGGCAAGGATCTACACACCGGTAGATTCCACAAGATTACCCCAATCACACACAAGGTGATAGCCACTTATCCAGTTCCACGACATACAAAATAATTCCAACAGTGATTTGCCACAGGGGTGCCTTTCTTCAGTGAACTACCACCCCCAGACAAAGGGTAAACACACACATGGTATTCACAAAGGCTTTCCCCTCACCAGAGAACCCACTTCTGTGGATTAACTGTGTGACAATCACACTTTCTTATCCAAACGGAAACAAGCTCACCGTTACAGGCTACTTAGAGAGAGAATACAAACAGTGATCTCTCTGTCACTAGGTTTCTTCTGTTTCAAACCTTCCTCTTCTCTCTTCTCTGCAAACTTCTTCTAGTTGCAGCACTTGTGAGAGTCATTTATCAATACTCTGAATTGATCTCAACTACTGAAAGTTAAACCAGCAACTGACTCACTGGTGTCTTTCATTGACCGAATCCATCTTGATTCTAACTGTGTGTCTGTGACTGCCCTTGTAAAAAGTGAACAAGCCTCAGAGAAACCATAAACATTCATTGTCCATCAAATAATTCCACCTCTCTCTCTCTCTGGAGCAATGGAAACAATGACCAAAAGTTAGTCTCATTTTCCCGGCATTTTAAAGTGACAGCCCACAGAAAAAAATTAACCCTAGGGGTATATAACACTCCCCAACAACTCTAACAAACCTGCCTGTGAGAATATTGGTTCCTCTAGGATTCATGTGCAACCTGCCACATTTGAACAGGACATACATATACATACAATTAGCTTATATATATAGACAGTATGTACATCAAATGACCCTAGGTGCATCACATTGTTTCTGTTAATGAAACCATAGTCCAATGAGAATCTTGTGGTTCTGTTGTTTATGATGTGAGCGTGAACTAAGAATGTTGGTTAGAATTTTAATTTTGTCAGAAACAAGTCTAACCCTTGAAAGGGTCATGCTTCTGTGCTGGTAAACTGATGTTAGCATTAAGCCCCTTGGGCTCTGGAAGGTGAATATCTAGCAAAAACTCTGGCAGAACCTTTGGTCTGGCCACCTCCCTGAAATGCTAACTATAATAGTCTTTGCCTCCTGTACTCTCCTACTCTCTTACTGATCCAACTGCTGCTCCAACTATCCATACAGTCTGAGAAAAGCTACAGCTGGTAAGCACTGGCTGCAGAAATTGTCCTCAGTGGCACCTGACTGTTTCCTAATCTCCCTCACCACAGAGAAGGAACATATAGTGTTATTATGTGTGCATAATAAAAAAAATCAGTTCCCAGTAGTCAATGCAAGAGGTTCACCTGGAACCAGAGACAATGATGGTGATGGGGGTTGCATGCACAGCATTAAACAGTTCAATAATGAAATATTTTAACATAAAGACACATCAAGTTTGTCTTCATTTAAACAAATATGAAGTGACATCAGAAGTCAGAGTGAGTTCTAAACACAGAGTAAATGAATTCTATGCACATCTGAGAAAGAGACTGTGAGCACAAAATGTGCTAGCAGCAAGTGACAGCAAGAAGCTAGCCAGCGATGTGAGAGCTTATGTTATTCCCAAGGTTCACCAAGAAAGATTCAGGTAAGATGTCTAGACTTCCTGTCATGGATAAGCTATGTCCTCCTGCACCTAGGCAGTTTACTGACAATCTAACTGATAACTTCAAAAGCCAGCGGAGTGTGCGGGACTGATGAAAATTTGAAAACACCTCTTTTTTTTGCATATATTTGGTAAAGATGCTTTGGACAACTACAACAGCTTTCAAAATGATGAGACAGCTTTTACATTAGACACACTGATGACAAAATTTGAGGAGTATTTTTTCTCAATAAAAACATTATGTTTGAGAGATATAAGCTCCCCCCCCCACAGAAAGAGAAACAGGGTGTTAGCCTCCATCAATATTTAGCTGAGCTTCACAAGCTGAGTAAGTCCTGTGAATTTGGAGATTGGAGAAACTCAGCAGTTATAGACAGAATAGTTTGTGAAATTCCAGATAATGGACGCTATGTGAAAAAGAATTGATGCTGGAAAAGGCTGTGAACATGTGCAGGGCAGAAGAGACCAAATGAACTTAAACTAAGGAGCTGCACAGGGCAAACACAACAGAGGAGCAGTGAACAAGGCATTTCCGAAAGCAATAGCAGAGCAAAAGAACACTTACAATTGCCAACATAGGAGGAGATCATGTGCTGGTTTGCAGGTACCAGGTGGTTTAGCAAATTTTATGCGTCAACTAGGTTTTGACAGGTGAAGCGATGAGGCAAGTTCGAGACTTTGTACTTTTAAGAGACCACAGGAAAGATATCACTTTTTTATCCACACCAGAACTCTACCATAAAACTATCCACATCATCTTTGAGGGCATACCTACCGTCGAGACCATGATAAATGACATCATGATCTGCGGTCCAGCAAGGATCAACATGATACATGACTGAGACAAATGCTTGACATGGCACAAAATATCAATTTGAGATTAAATATATTGAAATGTGAGTTTGGTGTTAAGATGCTGATCTTCAAAAGAGATGTCATATCTGAAGAAGGAGTGAAGCCTGACCCAAAACAGACATCAGCTATTGAAAACATGGAGAAACCCAAATACAAAGAGGAGGTGAGATGTATCTTGGGGTTGGTGACTTACCTGGCTAAAATCATTGCTCAAATGTCAAATGTGTCAGCACCACTTAGGTCACTCCTTGAGCAGCAAAATGATTGAATTTAGTCTCATGAGTAAGAAAAGTGTTTCCAGATGCTGAAAAGAATTATAACTGAAGAGCTCATGCTTAAGTTTTATGACCTGGAAAGATGTACTCTGATCTCAGCTGATTCATCCCATCGTGGCCCTGGAGCAGTACAGCTGCAGCAGCATGATAAAACATGGCAAACTGTGGCCTTGGCATCAAGGGCTTTAACAAGTGTGGAAGTCAACTATGCACAGACAGTGAAAAAGCTTCATACCAGCATATATACATGCAAAACGTTAACATCTATGAACAAGCTTTTGAATTGCACCGACCGTAACCCACCACTCTCAATTACATGCAAACTGTTCCATGAGGATACAGTGCATGTTGATAAGGCTGCAGGAATATAAGGTGAAGGTGATCTACACACTGGGAAAATATATACTTGCTGGTGATGCACTGGCTTGAGCAGTTGACAAGAAACCAAAGACTGACTAAGACTTTAACGTAGATATACAGGCCTATGTTTACATGATTGTCATGTGTATTCCAGTGTCAGCTGATAGAACACAGAAGCATCATGGACGGATGAAACAATGAAAGAACTCAAAGATACAATACTGAAAAGATGGCCAGAAGCAAAGAATGACTGTCCAATGAATATTCGGGGTTATTGCACATGCAGAACTGAACTGTCTGTAGTGAAAGATATGGTCTTCAAAGTGATTCCTCTAATGCTGCACAAGGAAATGCTCTGGAAGATATATGAAGGGCATCTTGGTGAGGAAAACTGTAAACATAGAGTTTGAGAGGTGATTCACTGGCCAAGAATGAACCAAAAAAGAATCAGCCAGACCTCTACTAAATGTGAAATACATCCTACTTAAAAACCAAAGCAGAAAGCTGAACGACGTCCACCACACCCTTTACCAGCCAGGCCATACTCAAACTTGGAGTATATTTGTTTGATTGCAATGGAAGACGTCATATTGTTATAAAAGACCACTTTTTCAATTATCCAGAGGCTGCAACACTGCAACCAACATCTAGCAAAGAAGCCATCACCTTCCTGAAAATATGTTTGTGAGGCATAGAAGTAGTGAAGTAGTAGTAGACAATGGTCTACACTTTTTGAGTTGTGAATTTTCATCCTTTGCCAATGTTTGGAAGTTTCAACATATAACGTCAAGTACATATCACCCAAAATCTAATGGCCTAACAGATAGTTCAGTCAAAGTTGTGAAGGCTGTCATGAAGAAAGCTCAAGATGGACTAGAGGATTTCCACAAAAGTCTAATGATCTACAGAAATCCCCCACTAAAGAATGACCTTTCACTAGCCCAAATGCTGATGGGTTGATGCATAAATATTAACCTTCCAGTCCGTGAAAATCTGTTGGCACCTAAAGGAGCAAATAAGTCAAATTGGCTGAAGTGAAAAGAAAAGAAATATACTAACAGTATCACAATAAGACTAAGAAAAGCCAACCTGTCTTGAAGCCTAAAGATCAAATTTGAATCTGAGATTCTGGCACGTGATCCATGCAAGGATCCACATTCCTACTAGACCTAAGCAGAGTGAGGGACATCTCTGAGAAGGAACTGCGTGGATCTGCGATCACAAGATCCAATCCACAGCTGTGATGCATCATATGTCAGTTCACCAAAGGAGCCAGCATATGTAAAAAATGAACATGCTGGTCAGAGTTCTCAGAGAGGTGCAAATATTAACACAGCAACTGCAAGCAGTACACCTTTGGAAGCGAAGAGCAGATGAAAAAGTATCAGTAAACCACCTCAGAGACTGATTGAAAGATAATAAGTGGATGAAATTGTTCATTACAATTGAAATAGAAATATTGAACAGTTAAAATTTTAAAAAAGAAGAAAAGAAACTGGTTAAGGAATGTAAATCTCTTTGTTGCAAAGGATTGTTGTCCTTTGCAGGTTGTGTTTGTTTTTCTTTCAAGGGGGGAAGAGTATTCTTATATGCATAATAAAGAATCTCAGTTCCCAGTGGGCAATGCGAGAGGTTCACCCTGAACTAGAGGTGACAATGGTGATGGGGGTTAAGCATGCACAGTAATAAAATGTTCTAACATAAACCCACATAACATATACCAAATATATCCATACTATCCATTGGCCTTAACAGTTGAGGAAAAAGGTAAAATATTACCTTGTCTGACCTCACTGCTGCTCACACCCCTCACTGACTCCCAGTGTTCACCAATGTCAGCACTTTGACATACTGACAGCACTTGGTGATATCTGCACAATTACATTGAAGGGCTGAAAAGTGAACACAGAAAGCTGTCCATTTTATCCAAGCATCCCAGCTTCTAGTTGAGGGATCAGGTTGGATGAATTCACCTATGTAGCTGTTTGGATTGTCTAAAGGTGTGTCGTCAGCATAATAAAGTTTTCTATGCTCTCCTAAGTATCTAATTGTTTTAAGTCTCTGTATTATTCATGGCTGGTTAGATAAAAGTTAGATTTTCTTCATATCCACAATTCCATTCAATCATTGACAACCCCCCCCCCCCCATTTGATTACAAAGTGGCACTGACCATTTGGGTCCAAGGGATGGTCCATGCATTAGGGTTATAGTTATGTGCTTTTTCTGAGTGGTACTAAGGATTACAGTTTTGAAGAAATGAAGGGAAGGAAGAAATAACATCAGCTCATGTAATCAGAAAGGTAGATACATTATTGATCCTAAAGGAAATTACAGTGTCACAGTAGCATTACAAGTGCACAGATATACAAATATTAGAAGAGATATAAGAAAGAATAAAAAAAGTTACCTCAAACAATCCAACAATCATCACTTCCCTAGCTATAGGTTGGCTCATTATAGACCCTAATAGCCTAGGGTGAGAATAACTTCATATAGCACTTTTTGGGGCAGTGCAGTCATTTTAATCTATTACTAAAAGTGCTCCTCTATTCAGCCAAGGCGTGTGCAGAGGGAGAGAAACATTCTCCGGAATTGCCAGAATTTTTTCAAAGGTCCTTTGTTCTCCCACCACCCCCAATACATCCAGTTTGATTCATATAACAGAGCCAGCCTTTTAATCAGTTTATCGAGCCTGTTGGCATCACCCATATTAATGCCAATGCTCCAGCATACCATCACATAGAAGATCGTACTAGCAACAACAGACTGGTAGAATATTTGAAGGAGAGGCTTGCATACTCTAAATGATCTCAGTCTCCTCAGGAAGCAGGGGCAACTCTTGCCTCACCTATACAGCCTCTGTGTTGGTGCTCCACTCAAGTCTGTCATCCAAGTGCACTCCCGGGTACTTGTAGGTCTTCACCACATCCAAGTCCTCACCATTGATTGTAACAGGGAGCAGTGCAGGCTTAGTCTTCGTAAAGTCCTTCAGCTCCTTTGTCTTACTGATTTTGAGCAGCAGATGATTCAACTTGCACCATTTGACAAAGTCCTCCTCCAGAGCCCTGTATTCATCCTCCTGTCCTCCCTTTATACACCCAACTATTGCTGAGTTATCAGAAAATTTCTGCAGATGACTTGACTCAGTGTTGTATCTAAAGTCCGAGCTATACAGGGTTTAAAAGTAAGTGCCCGGTGGGTGCCAATGCTGCTTATAGCTATGTCTGACACACAGCTCTGAAGCTGCATAGGCTGTGGTCTGCTATTCAGATAGTCCATTATCCAGGATACAATGGAAGTACCAACTTGTATTAAATGGAGTTTCCCCACCACCCCCACCCCCCGCTGCAATGAGGGCTGTATGGCATTTAAAACACTTGCGAGATCAAAAAACACAATCCTCACAGTGCTGCCCTGTTTATCCAAATGGGAGTAGGCTCTGTTCAGCAGGTAGATGACAGCATTGATGACTCCAATGTGCTCCTGGTAGGCAAACTGCAGGGGATCAAGGTCACCCTAGCTGACCAGGGGTCAGATGCGAGCCAGGACCAGCCACTTCAGAGTCTTCATGATATGTGATGTCAGGGGCATCGGACGGTAGTCATTTAAATCTTTCAGTTGGTCCTTCTTAGGTTCTGGGACCACAGATGTTGTTTCTAAAACTGTCAGGACCCTTTCCAGGCTGAGACTAAGACTGACAATGCACTGGAGAACTCCACACAGCTGCTCAACACACTCCCTCAAGACCTTAGGGTTCACACAATCGGTCCTGATGCTTAGCTATGTCTGAGAATAAGATGGTAAAGCTGCCTAACTGTTCACTTTACACACATCAGCCAAAAACCCACCCCATCACTAAATGAATGTTGACTCTTAGTCCAACAGGAATGGTAAACCCACTTCAACATTTTGCATAAATTTGAACCAAATGATGACCTTATGATTGTTTCTACACACATAGAGTAAATTAAAGTAAAATGTTATAGACAAGAGACTGCAGAGCTTCGACACTGAGGCTGTTTTCAAGGATCAGGGATTAAGAATCAAAGTTCTACTTTATTTGCCATATTCATTTACATATTTTAGGAATTTGCTCTGGTGTGTTGCTCAGGGCATAACATGCAACAAAAAACATTCAATAATTATAAAGAATTATATAAAAATATAGAATTATACAGTATACAAATAAAAACTGATGAGTTTAGAGGTTAAAGGATGGAATGGAATAAACTATGCATAGATAAGTAAATAAGTATCAGCATGCATTTGCAATACCTCTCTTATTACTGTATCTACACAATTCATCAAATGTAGATCATAGAACTTACCCCCTGCATGCTTCCCGAAACGTCAAGGACTAAGCAAAGTACACGATCCTTGGCCTGTAGGAGTGTGAATGTTGGGATGGTTGAACCAGTGTAGGGTGAAGAAATGCCTCTGAAATCTTCTGACTGGCTGATCACATCCCAAGTGCTCCTGTAACTGCACATTCTGTTCTGCATGTTGGGTGCTTCGGTATTGTGAGTCTTGTCAGTGCAGAATTCAGCCACCTAGAAAACATATAATGTGTTAAACAGATGAGTAGCTAAAAGGAGGTCCTTCCCTGAAGTTCACAACTGATCTCTGAAACCTATTTCAAATAGTATGGGGTTTAATACTATTTTACCTGATAGTTATACTTCAATGAACATCATAAACAACAGATCACCTGATCAACAACAGAAATGTGCCTTTTGACCTACCATATCCATGTAGTCTTTTTCCCTTTAACACTAATCCCATTTGCCCCCATCTGAACCATACTCTGTAAAACCATAAGATATAGGAGTTGAAGTAGGCTATTTGGCCCATTGAGTATACTCAGGCATTCAATCATGGGCTGATCCAATTCGTCCAGTCATCCCCACTCCCTTGCCTTCTCCCCATACCTTTTGATGTCCTGGCTAATCAAGAATCTATCTATTTCTGCCTTAAATACACCCAGTGACTTGGCCCCCCACAGCCACTCGTGGCAACAAATTCCACAGTCTTACTACTCTCTGACTAAAGTAATTTCTCTGCATCTCTGTTCTAAATGAACGTCCTTTAACCTGAAGTCAAGCCCTCTTGTCCTAGAACCTACATGATCTATTCTATTCTATTTAAATCTTTTTTAATGTGTCTAACACTAGGTGTATTTAAAGTGGTGATTGATAGGTATTTAATTAGCAAGGGCATTAAAAATTATAGGGAGAAGGTAGAAAATCGTTGAAAAAATTAATCAGCTATGATTAAATGGCAGAGCAAAGTCAATGTGTCAAATGAGCTAATTCTGCTCCAATATTTTATGGTGCTATCAGATTTCCAAAAATATTCAGGATTACGAGTTAAGGAATATCCTCTTTAACAAAACAGGAGATACTGTGTTGTGAATAAAGATGTTGCCTGGATTTCACTATACTTGCTGAAAAATAGGGTGACACAGTTATGTGAAAGATAGTGTAACACTATTACGTACAGAGCCACTGACCCAGGTTCAATTGCCACTGCTTTCTTTAAGGATGTTGTATGTTCTCCCTGTGATCACATGGGTTTTATTCACATGCTCTGGTTTTCTAAAGATGTGTAGGTAAGTGGGTTAATAGTCATGTGGTGCACACTCTTTGGGCCAGGAGGGCCTGCTGCTGTGCTGTATCTTGAAATATCCAAATATGAACAAATACATTTTTAAAAATAGGTCAGACAAACTTGGAGTAGTAGAAGAAAATGCAATAGCATTGTTTAAGAGGTATTTATATAGGATTGTAAACTGACAGGAGATGGAGGGATATGGACCACGTGTAGACAACCAGGATTAGTTTAGATTGGCATGGGCATCATGGACTGAAGCGTCTATACCTGTGCTGTACTATTCTATGTTCTATCTTCCATGAGTCACTGCCAGCATCCTAGCAATATCATACATCCCATCCCCCTACTTATTTTCCATCTCAAGGGTCAGGATCAAATACAGATCCATGGAGCTGAGAGGCAGCTGTCGGTGTGTGTTAGAAGTACTTCGTCAGTTTGATGTCCTAAGAAGTTAGTGATTCAGCATGACCTCTGACCAATTGATCAGGAAGACTGAGTTCTGATCCCACCATAGAAGATGGAAAATATAAATTCAGGAAATTAAATAAAAATGTAAAATCAGAGCTGGCTCCAATAACTGAACCATGAAGTTCCTCACTTATACAACAGGAATAATTTAGAATAGCTCTTTCGTCAACCAACTATATTGGGACATGGGAGGAAACTGGAGGAGAACATGCAAACTCCACACATTCAGAGACTGAGGTCATGACTGAAGTCAGATCACTGGAGTCATGAGACTGTAGTTCTCCATATCAGGGGCATTTATCAGAGGTATTACTAGCTATGATCACATCCCATGCATAAATAAATACCATCATCTGGCATGAAGGGATGGATGCAGTTATTACGGATTCTGACCTACCCTGTTCTGTTTGAAATCAGTAAACATCTGGGTGTCATTCAGGAGTGCTTTAATGACTGAGGAATAAAGTCACACTGAAGAATGTACAAGCAGTGGCAGTAATACTGTGAGGTTAAGGTGACTGACGAACCTTGAGTAGATTTGGTATGCAATCAAAGACTGGCAAATTTATGACTGATTGCATCACTGTCTGGTATGGAGGTGCCATTCCACAGCATTGGAGAAAGCTGCAGAGGACTGTCCATTCAGCCAACTTCATCATCTGCACCATCCTCCTCCCCATTACAAGAAATCCAAGTACATTCTCAAGAAAGCCATCTCACATGTGATGTGGCAATTCCAGAGCAAACAAAAACCACATGAGGATACTCAACAGACATGAAAGGGCTGAATGCTATCACCTTCTACATAGTAAAACAACTGACATATGTGACAAAAAGGTTTCACTCCAAGATGAGCTCAATGTTTTATGTTTGTTATGACCAACAGAACATGGAGGAACCTTCACAAACTCCCACAGTCCCTGCTGACCATGTGAGTCCTTGAGGCCAACATGGGAGCATCCTTAAGGAAAGTGAACCTACAGAGAGTATCTGGCCCAGTCGCTGTACTTGAAGAATAAATTCACTTTAAAGTTTGAAGAGAGGATATCTTCAAAAAGTGCTGCCTAAAGAAGGGTGGATTCATCAGTAAGAACTTACACTATCTAGATCATGCCCCACTTTTCATTATTACCATCCAGGTAGAGGTCCAGGAGCCTGAAGACCCACACTCAATATTTTAGGAAAATTTTCTTCGACCCCATCTTCATATTTCTAAATGAATATATGAACACTACTTCACTATTTTCCTTTTTTCAATATTAATTTATTTTTATACATTATATTGTAATTTATAGTTTTTTATATAATGCATTGCCCTGCTGCTGCAAAATGACAAAATTCACAACCTATGTCAATGCTTATAGCCTTTATCCTTGTCCCACCTGGAAAATGGTGCCTCATATGTCAGGGTGCTGTTTATTGACTTCAGCTTCGTATTTAATATGATCATTCCCTCAGAAGCTGATGGGTAATCTGGTCTTGTTGGGTTTCAGTACCTCTCTCTATAACTGGATCTTGGACTTTTTGACACAAAGACAACAGACAGTCTGTCTTGGCAGCAACACCTCTAGCTCTATCACGCTGGGAACCAGCACTACAACCTCCCCCTCCTCCCCCAAACCCTATGGTTGCGTGCTTGGTCTGCTGCTGTTCACACTGCTAATCAAGTTTTAATGGAGCACCGTTAGCATGTCCTGACAAAATGCATCACCATCTGGTACCAGAATTTCAAGCCACCTGACGGCAAGGCCCTACAAAGGATTGTGAGGACTACTGAGAAGGTCGTTGGGGTCTCTCTTCCACTCATCTGAGATATTTATTAGGAGTATGCAAGGTGCTTGGCATTGTCAAGAGTACCTCCCACCTGTCCCACAATCTCTTTGATCCCTACCATCAGACAAGAGGTACTATAGAATTAGGACAAGGACTGTTAAGATGGGAAACAGTCTTTCCCTGTGGGATGTCTGAACTCCCTCCTACCACTATGTTCTCATCACTTATGAAATGTCGGTAGCGTTAAACATCTTTCTTTTTGACTTGTGTTGTAAATGCACCTTATGTTAAATGTAGATTTTCTGGAATATATTTTATTAATTGTTCATTTATTTGTGGTAAAGCTACTTTATATGTTCTGAGTAAGTTACATGTACTGTGCTGTGCACCTTAGTCTGGAGCAACATGGTTTTCTTTGGTTGATTATAAGTATATACAGTTGAATAACAATACATTTGAAATTCAAGCAATAAACCTGATTTTAAAGCAGCTGAAGTTAGGTTGGCCTGGGATATTGCATTGATGATGCTCTGCAGTGATCAACTGTGGCTGAGGAACAATCACTTGGTACAGAAATTCATCAACATTCAGAATGCAGTCCGGTGACTCCACTTACATTTTTCAATCCTTGATTATACATTATTGAAGATGATGTATTCTGGTTCCTCTCTGGATAAAATGTACAATATCCAACTGGCAATCCTGACTTTTTATTAATGGTACAGTCTGAACAGTTTCTCCCATTGCAAACTTCTCTCCTTCCTTCTACCTCCTTTGAACACCTGAAAGACCAGTGACAAAGATAAATTAGATTTGTTTCTGAGTGACGTTTCTATCATTAACCATTGAGTAATTGTGTGCCAGCTTTATTAGAAGAGGCTGAGAATTGGAATTTCTCTCAGGTGGAAGATATACATAGAACACAGAAGAGATCAGCACAGGAACAGGCACTTCAGCCCACATTGTCACTGCCAAACATGATGCCAAATTAAACAAATCCCATCTGTCTGCACATGATGTCTACCCCCTCCAATGCCCACCTGTCCAAATGCCTCTCCAAGATCACTATTTTATCTGCTTCTACTATTTTGCAGTAGAGTATTCCAGGCACCCACCATTCTCTATGTAAAAAAAATCTTAATTCACGCATCCCCTTTGAACATTCTCCCTCAAACCTTAAATCTGTGCTCTCTATTAATTGAAATGCTCACCCTGGGAAAAGACTGACAATCTACCTCAGTGGTCCCCAGCCACTGAGCAACCAGTGGTCCCCAACCAACAAAGCATGTGCTACCGGGCACCGAGGCAACGATATGATTTGGCGATATGAAAAGATATGAGTCAGCTGCAGCTTTCCTCATTCCCTGTCACGCCCACTGTTGAACTTGAACGCACGGGAGGTCATCAGTCGTCTAACCACAGTGATACCCTCGCATCAGGGCTCACTGGTTGGCCTCGCGGGAAGTGCCGCTGGTACTGGCCTGGAGCGTGGACAGATGGGCACCGTCTCTAAATCTGTTTAGCACGCCGAATGTTTGTGGGGAACCCGGTGCTAAAATATTCACAGACGACCTAATTCGGGCTTGGGTTTCCTAAGTAGCAGAGTCACTACCTTGCTGTGATCTACTGCAAGTCATCCCTTGAGCCAAACTTTTGATGGCTGATAGATCCTACAAGGGCATGTGTCCTGTCTCACTCGTCGCTCGGTCGGTCGGTCACTCTGTCCGGACCTTCAGCCCTTACTTTGCCCTCTCATGCTACCCACGATCAGCCGCACCTGGCCAAGGCATCAGGCGTCAGGTGGGCAGGGGACTGCCTAATGAAGCCCTCAAAACTGCTTCGGCACCTTGAGTCTAAGCATCCTGCACTTAAAGACAAATCCGTTGAATATTTTTGAGCAAAAAAATCGTGAGCAAGCGGGACAGAATCTAGTGCTGAGAGCTACGAAAACTGAATTGCAGAATAGACTAGACATAAGGAACCCCCTTCAAGTATCACTGTCTCCCTTTACCCCTCAATGGGACTGTCTTGTTGCAGGGAAACAAGCCCAGGGATCCACTGATTCAGTGATATTGGTATGTTGCAATGATTTTATATGTTCATACGAGGAAAATATGCGCTGTGTATTTAATATTAAATTCATTAGATAAGCCCCTTTAGAAACGAAATTGAGTGTATTAGCCATTTATAAGTGACTTCTAGTTGACTCACCATCTAAATTTCGGTCTTGATTAACACCCCTTCCCTGCACTCCGTCGGCCGATCCGCAAGAATACTGTCAGTATTAAATTGGTCCACGGTGCAAAAAAGGTTGATGACCCCTGATCTACCTTATCTATGCAACATACACACAAAATGCTTCAGGAATTCATAGGTTAGGCAGCATCTATGCAGGGATGTAAACATTCAATGCTTTTGGCCAAGGCATTTAAAATTGTGTTCAATAAAGGAGTCCCACAAGACCATGAAGCAGAATTAACCATATGACCCATCCAGTCTGCTCCAGTAATCTATCCTAGCTCTTTTATTATCCCTTTTAACCTTATTCTCTTGCAGCTTTTGGTGTTCTTACTCATCAAGAACCTATCAGTCTCCACTTTTATTATACCTAATAGTCATATACCTAATAGTCATATACCTAATACTATACCTAATGACTCTGCATGTGGCAACGATTCAACAGATTCACCTCCCTCTGGCTAAAGAGATTCCCATTTATCTCTTCTAATTTCATGGCAATACACACAAGATGCTGGAGGAACTCAACAATTTTGGTCTCAAACTTCAACTGCTTACTCTTCTCCATAGATGCTACCTGGCCTGCTGTGTAGCTTTGGACTCCAGCATCTTCAGACTTTTTCGTGTTTGTAATTCTAATTTCATGGTTTTGAATCAAGATCCTATCAACATCCACTTTAAATATATCTAATGACATGGTCTACACAGCTGCATGTGGGAACGATGGCCTGGAATATAAACTGTTTAATTTTTGTGATAGATGCTGCCTGACCTGCTGAGTTCCTCCAGCATTTTGTGTGTGTCCAGGTTTTGCCATCCATAGGATCCCTTGTGTAACGTGTCTGTGCATCTCATAGTTTTCTATACTTCTACCTGGTCCACTTCACATAAAATAATCCAAATTTTCCAACTTACATTTATAGATGATTCAGGGAACATCTTGGCTAATGTCTTCTACACCCTCTCCAAAGACTTCCTTTGTCTGGTGACCAGAACTGCACACAATATTCCCAAATTGACCTATCCAAGCATTTCTACAGCTGTAACATGACTTCCCAAGAGGTAGAAGGTAGAAACATTCAGGAGCTAGGGGAAGTCGGGGAGGTACTAAGTGAATCCTTTGGGATGGTATCCAGCAAGAAGAAGGACATGGAAGACTGTGAGATCAGTCTGGGGTAGATTAATAGTCTCGAGCATTTTGATATTAAGAAGCATGAGATGTTAGGTCTCTTGAAGACCATTAATGTGGATAAATTCCCAGGGATGGTATCCATTCTAGATTATTGACAGAGGAAAGAATGGAGGTTGCTGGGGCCTTAACAGAGATCTAGTCCAAGTCATTTATATAGGTCATAAATGACAGAGGTCCCAGCACTGGTCCCTGCAGAATAGCACTACTCACAGACTTCCAAACAGTGAAATTCCTAGTCTATGTCCATGATTTATTGCCCTACCATGATCAATCATCTTTCTCCACTCCTCAAGTAACTCCTCCATCACCACCATTTTGGTGAAGCCAATTTTGAATCCAAGCTATATGTCATGAAATCTGCATTCTGGTTGATGGTCTGGTCCACGTTCCTTATTCCAGGTTTTCCGGTTTTCCCCAGTTTCTGTTGAGGCAGCTGATTCTCATTTGGGCTGGCTTCATAAATAGCTTCAGGATTCAGCCTTGGGCTGTTGGATTGTTCCTGTCCAAACCCCCTGTCTGTATCCCTTCCCTTCACCTTCCTCCTGGAGTCTTGCCTCGCCTCGAGCCTTGCCTTCACTGCTGTCAAGTTTAACCACTGGAATAAGATAGGAATTGTCTTTCATTGTTTTGAACTGTTTCTGTGTCCACGGCTTCGCTAGGTGGGTTCGGCTGTTTGCTGCTACCTAGTGTTGGGAACTGTCTGAGTCCATGACTTCACTAGGTAGGTCCGGCCATATGCTGCTACCTTGTGTTGGGAACCATCTCATTGTATTCTGCATTCCATGTGTGAGTCCTGGCCCTATGTCCTGTCCCAAAGGAAGGGTCCCAGCTCTATGTTCAGTTTTCCCATGCTCGAGTCCAAGGCTCAGTAGGCAGGCCACTTCCTGCCACTCGAATGGACTGTCGTTGTTTGTTGTTCCGTGTCCAAGTCTAGTCCAAGTCGTAGCCTAGGCCCTGAGTCCTGGTCTCATCCAGGGCTAGTGTCCATGTCCAGCTACGCCTTCCCCGCTTCTACTTTGCTCTCCCTCAACCTTGTAGCCATGTCCTAGCACCTTGCCCTGTCCAAGCCATGCCTTTGTCTTCTCATCTTGTCCATGTGCCTCGCCCAGCCCAGGAATATCTTGCCCAGCCCGTTGCTGGGATTCCCTCATCCTGTGCTGGGGTTCCTTTGTCCTGTCCAGGAGTCTTCACCTAGCTCTGGAGTTTGAGCCTGAGTCAAAACCCAGGTTCTGTGTCCTTGCCCAGCCTCTGGCTCAAAGTCCATACCCAAGCCTCATCATGTCTTTGCCTAGTTCTGGGGTCCGAGCCCGTGTCAAGACCCAGGTTCTGGGTTCTTGTCCAGTCTCTGGATCGGAGTCCTAGCCCAGGTTCCTAGTTCCCAGTTCCATATCCTGGTTCCACTATCCTAGTCAAGTCCTAGCCCCAGGCCCAGAATCTTTTTCTCGTCCAGGGCCCGTGTCACGTCCAGCATCCTTTCTTCCCCACTTTCCTTGCTTCCTTCTCACCCCTAGTCCTGTTCCTGGTTGTTCAGTGTCTGTGTCTTACATTTGGGTCTGTTCCCATTGCTCCCATTATGACACTATATATCTCCATGAATCCTATGTGTCTTAATCTTCTGGATCAGAATAGCATGAAGGATTTTTGTCAAAAGATTTCCTAAACTCCAGAGCCACACAAAATGTTGTTCTTTCCTGGGAACTTGCTCTACCACCATCAGCACTTTGTTTGTGTGTTGCTGATTAACTAAAATCCATATGGGCAACATTCACTGCCCTACCTTCATCCATCATCTTTGTCACCTCCTCTAAAAGCTGATTCAGGTTCATAAGACAAGGCCTGTTCTACCCAAAGCCACGCTGACTACCTTATAAATCCGCACTTTTCCACATATGAGTAGATCCTATACCTAAGAATCCTCTCCAATAGCTTCCCTGACATTGATGTGTGGCTCACGTGCCTATAATTTGCTAGATTAGCAAATGCTATTCTTAATCAAAGGAACAACAATGTCTCTTCTCCAGTTTTCTGGAACTTCATATACAGTTATAAAGTATACAAAGATCTTCATCAAGGCCTCCAAGAAATTAATTTGAAGTGCCTCACCTTGTTGCCTCAATGATTCCGTCACTAGATATGTAAAAGGGCATCTGATCATCATATTCATTAAATACACCCCATTGGAGATGGGCCCATTCATGAACAAACGATCGTTCTGTAGGGAAAGAAGTGTATTTGTTCAATACAATGCATTAATTTTTTAAAAGATATTTTGAGTTACAGTGCAGTAATGCAATATTCTGTCCCGGTAAGCCTGCACTGCCCAATTAATCTATGCAACAAATTAACATACTAACCCATACACCCTTGGAATGTTGGCAGAAACCACAGTATCAGAAGGAAATCCATATAATCACAGGAAGAGCATACAAACTCCTTGCAGTTGTTAACAATACTTTTCAGAATGTTTAGCTATTGGTATGATATCTCTCCTATCTCTTATTTCTTTCTCTTTCAATCTTTTTATTAAATTTTTCAAAGACAGATATATAGTGGTCATAATAGTATAAAGGGAGTGGGAGTGTGTTGTTGGCAATTAACACATGTGAGTAGAAACTATAGGTAACACCAATATAATTGACCTCCCAAACTCTTAATATAGACAAGATGCAAGAAAATAAAAAGATGGAAAAAAAACCCAAATTGAAAAATCAAAAACAATCTAAACAGAACTAAAACTAAACTAAACAAAGCTGGGTTATTCTATTATATTAGATAAAATCATTAATGTCATCAACTCCACTCTCCTACTCAAATTAATAAATAATATATAGGAATTGAAAAGGTCAAATTGCATTCAATGAAAGTATTGAGTAAATGGCCTTCAAGTCTCTTTAAATTTAACTGAGTGATCAAAGACACCACTTCTAATTTTTTCTAAGTTTAAACAGGATATGGTTTGGGAAAACCATTGAGATGTAGTTGGAGAATTCATCTCTTTCCAATTCAATAAAATAGATCTTCTAGCCATTAAAGTAGCAAATGCAATTATCCGCTGAGCTGAAGAGGGCAGGTCAATCATTGATAAAACAAAAATTGCAGTGATCGGGTGAGGTTGTAAATCAGTGTGCAAAACTATAGAGAAAGTTTCAAAAATATCTTTCCAAAATTTTTCCAAAAAAGGACAAAACCAAAACATATGAATCAGAGAGGCTACCTCAGAATGACATCTATTGCAGATCAGATTTATATGAGAGTAAATGCATGCTAATTTATCTTTAGACATATGAGCCCTATGCACCACTTTAAATTGAATCAAAGTATGTTTAGCACAAATAGAAGAAAAATTAACTAATTGAAAAATTTTCTCCCATTTCTCTTTCCTTCTCCCAATCATTTTTAATTTTATCGGATATATCTGACTGTATTTTGATAATCATATCATAAATGAATGCTATTAAACCCTCTCGATAAGGGTTTAAGCTGAAATTTTTTTCCGTGATATCGGTTGGATATGAAATCGGAAAAGTAGGTAACATCATATTCAAAAGATCTCTGATCTGTAGGTAGCAAAAAAAATTGGGATCTGGGCACATTATATTTACTAGACAACTGCTCAAAAGACATGAAAGAGTTATCCAAAAATAAATCACGAAACCATATTATCCCCTTCGTTTTCCATACCAAAAAGGCTTGATCCATGACAGAGGGTTGAAAGAAAAAATTAGATATAATAGGAATTGATGAAATAAATTTATTCAAGCCAAAAAAATTACAACTGAAACCATATTCGTAATGTATGTTTAATTATTGGATTAAACATTTGCTTATTCAATTTAGAAAGAACAAAGGGAAGCGAAGTCCCTGAGATTGAAACCAATGAAAATCCTTGTGCAGAATTGCATTCAAACTTAACCCATTGCAGACTGACATTAATATCCACATCTTGTGTCCAAAATATTAAATATCAAATATTAATTGCCCAATAACAGTAGCTTAAATTTGGCAGTGCCAGGCCGTCGTTCTTTTTGGTTTCCTGCAAGTATTTTTTATTTAACCTAGGATTTTTATTCTGCCATATACAAGACAAAATTTTAGAGTCAATAGCATCAAAAAAAGGATTTAGGAATAAAGATTAGTACCGCTTGGAAAAGATACAAAAATTTAGGTAAAATAATTATCTTAATAGCATTAATTTGACCAATCAATGATATAGACAGTGAGTACCATTTAGTCAGTAATTGTTTGACCTGGTCTATTAAAGGTAAAACATTGACATTAAATAAATCCTTATGTTTTTAGTAATTTTAACACCTAGATAAGTAAAATAATCCGTAATCAATCTAAATGGTAGATGTCTATAAATTGGAACTTGCATATTTAAAGGGAAAATTTCACTCTTTTTAAGATTCATTTTGTAACCAGAAAAGTTAGTAAACTGAGAGAGCAAGGATATAACAGCAGGAATGGATTTCTCAGGATTTGAAATATATAATAACAAATCATCTGCATATAATGATAGCTTATGTATCACATTCCCACGGGAAATGCTAAGTATAGTAGATGAGTCATGAAAAAGCAATAGCTAAAGGTTCCAGGGTAATATCAAATAACAATGGGCCAAGAGGACAGCATTGCCTAGTTCCACAAAACTGAAAAGAAAGAGATATGGTATTATTGGTAAGTGCCGAAGCCATATGGGTATAATATATCAATTTAATCCAAGATTAAATCCAAGATTTTTATCCAAGAAATAGAGGCACCATAAAAAGATTGTGGTAATTTACTTATAAATAATGCATCCTTAAAGATTCTACATAACCAGGGAGAAAGTATAGTAGAGAAGCATTTTAAAAATTCTACTGTGTGGCCATCTGGGTCAGGTGCTTTACCTGAATTTATCAAAGAAATAGCATCTTTTATTTCTTGTTCTGTAATAGGAACATCCAATACTAAACGTTCATTAGGTAATAATTTCAGAACATTCAATTTCCTTAAGAATTCATGCATTATAGTGGAGTCATCAAGAAATTCTGATTGATATAAGGAGGTGTAAAATTCTTGAAAAGATTTGTTTATCTCATCATGATCAACCATCATAAATCCATCTCATTTACAAATTTTAATAATCTGATGTTTAACCGAAGCAGATTTCAATTGACAAGCCAATAGTTTACCAGATTTTTTACCATGTATATAAAATTGACTACTAGATTAATTAATTGATTTTCAAACGAGGATGTTAAAAGTAAACTAAGCTCCATTTGAAGTTTGACCCTCTTTTTATAAAGCTCCTGACTAGGAGCAATAGAATATTTCTTGTTGATTACTTAAATGTTATCAACCAACATACAAATCTCTTTATAAATTCATTTTTTCAGCCCAGCAGAATATGAAATAATCTGCTTTAAAAGTATCCCATAGAATCCCGATGGAAATTTCTTCCATAGAGTTTGTTGAAAAGAAGAAATCAATCTGTTCCTTAATGAAATTCACAAAGTCCAAGTCCTGTAGTAATACAGAATTGAATTGCCATTATCTAAAACTAGAAGGTGTATCCATTAATTTAATAAAGAGTTTCAGGAGCACATGGTCAGAGATTGCAATAGAATTGTAATTGTAGTCAGTAACAGAGGGAATTAAACAAGAGTCAATAAAAAGTAGTCAATTCTAGAATAACTGGGGTATACATAGGAAAAGAATGAAAGCTATCCTTTGGATGTAAAAACCTCCAAATTTCTGAAATTCCAAAATCAAGCATAAAGGAATTAATAAAGGAAGCCGATTTATTCGGAAGTGCCTGATTAGACTTAGATCTATCCATTGAAGGATTTAAACAGCAATTAAAATCTCCACCCATTATCAACATACAGCTATTTAAATTGGGGAGAGATGTAAATAAGTTTTTAAAAATTTAGGGTAGTCAACAATTGGAGCATAAACATTAACCATAACCACTTTTTTGTTACAGAGTAGACCAGTAATGAACAAGAATCTACCATTCAGATCCGAAATTGTTTTGTAGTGAACAAATGAAATTGAGGAATCTATAAAAATAGAGACTCCTTTCACTTTAGCCTGAGAATTTGAATGGTATTGTTGCACTTTACAAAACCTAAAAAAACGCTGATTATCCTCTTTCCTCACCTGAGTTTCTTGTGTAAAGATAATATGGGCATTCATTCTATAGAATACTTTGAATTTTTTTCTGTTTAATTGGATGGTTTAAACCGTTGGTATTCCACGAAACAAAATTAGTAATCTTATCTGTTATAGTAAAACCAGTAATATGGGATGTAAGGGGTTAACCAGAATACAAACTCATGAACCTTGAAGAGGAGGAAAGGTTCAAGGAGGAACCAGAAGTTACGACATATCAGACATTTCAGTAGTTTCAAAAAAGTCCAGGTGAAAAAATCTAAGAAAAGAAATACCCTCTTCCCTCACCCAGAAATAGGCCAGAGATTGGCCAAGAGATAAGCTAAAGCTAAATCTATCCCATCTCTCCTGATGGCAGCCCAAAAGATTAAAGTTTTTAAAGAAAAGCCACCCATAATCCAAAAAATATTTGAAGAAAATTATCAATAACAGAGAACAAGAAAAATAAACTACTGTGATTTATTTAGAAAAGGTTTAAGTCATAAATAGAGTACTAAAATACTGGTATTTCAAAAAACAGAGAAAACAAATGCCAATACATGTTGTTGGCTATTTTCACGCATAAACAATTGAAAATAATGCAGCAAGAAAATAAGATCTTATGGGAAGAAGAAAGCAGGACGCCATCTTAAAATGTAAAAAAAAAGAGAGAACGAATGCATCTCCGTTCAAAAAAAAGAAATCGAACACTAAATAGTTTCAAAAAAATAATAAAGCAGTATCCCAAAAGGAACAGAAAAGTTAATCTAGAAATATTAAAAATACCTATAGTACAAAGCAAAAAATGTCCCCTCGCATTCTAGCTGACCCGATCTGTAAGTTGGTAAATAGCTTGAAAATTTAAGTAAAAGCCAAAAAAAAAGCAGAACCTTAATTAGGCCATAGCAGAGGAAGTTTGTTGGTTGAGAAATTTCTGAGCTTCATTTAATGACTTAAAGAGACAATGGGAATTATCAGAGAGGACAATTCTCGATCAGCAGGGAACAGCAGAAGTGGTCTGAGACCCGTTCGAAAGAATTCCGACATCAGTAGCTTAAATGCCATTCATTCCTTCAGAACTTTGGGGCTGAAATCTTCAACAAAACGGAATTTAAAACCTTTAAATTTGAAAATGCCTTTCTGCCGAGCAAAGCAAATCAATCAATCCTGAGTATGAACGTAATGGAGACGAACAATAGCTGGTCATGATTTAGAAGATTTTGGACATGGTCGATTAATGGAGATGCATCCAGAACTTCTGTGCCAAACACATCGAATAAAAATCAAGAAAGGATCTTGATAGGATCACCCTCCTCACCATCTTCAGGGAGACCGATAATCCGTAGATTCTGTCTTCGAGATAGATTTTCAAGGTCAGTAACTTTAAATTTATAACAATCCAGCTGTTGAGACATCGAAGCTAAACTTTGTTCCAGAGTTGTAAATCTTTGGTCTCTCTGCCGAGCTCCTTCATCAAGTTCTGAAATTGTTGCTTGCTGTAGTTCAAATTCACCTTTAAGCGATCTAAAATTATCCTCAACTGTCTTTAAAACTCCTTCGAACACAGCAAATTTTTGAGTAAGTTTATCATCTAGAAGTTTCCATATTGTTTCAAAAGTTAAAGGAGGTTGCTTAGATGGCTTCGAATCACTATCTTTTCCAACGACTTAAAGTCAAAATCCAAAAATATGTCTGTAACATAAGTCTTTTAGTGTAGGTATAAAACAAAGTAAATAAGGGTGGCTACAGGTAATAGAAGCAAAGAGAATGGAGCAAAGCCAAATTGAACCTCGTGCCATGAGCACCGCCAGGAGACCTCCTCCTATCTCTTATTTCTATAACATAGGAAAAGGGCATTTTTTCCATTGTGTCTATGCCAGGTCTCAGAAATACCATCTTTATTTCCTCATTCCCAATCCACTTCTCACATGCTCCAGTCATACCGATCAACTCCAACCTTATTCTCTGGGGTTGAAGGTGACTGCGTCCGTGTTTGTGTCGATGTCTGCGTGTCCATGTCTATGTCTGTAGGGGGGAGGGGTGTTGGCAAAGGTGTTTGTTTCATTTTTGTTGCTTGTTAAGTATTGACTTCATGTTGTACTGCTGAACATAGTGAGCAGTCATTCTATGTTGGTCTTGGAATATATAAATTACGGGCAGCTTCCAGCACATCCTCAGATTGTTTTGGTTGTTAATGCAAATGACACATTTCAATGTATGTTTCGAAGTACATGTGGTTAACAATAAAGAAATCTAAATCTAAATCCTATCACCTACCTAGATTACTAACATTCATCACAGTCCCAATTCATCTATCTTGTACTTTATTCACACCCAGCAACTCCAGCATAATCTTCCTGACACCCACCAAAAAAAGTGCATTTTTCCAGTGTAATACTTTAATTTACTGCTACTAAAAATCTCATTTTTGAATGTTTAAATACTGCAGTAATATGTATCATTTCCCTTAAGAGGAGATTTGGCCCAGTGAAACATGCCGGTTTTCAGATTAGTATTACTTTCCGTGTCCTAGTCAACCCCTCTCAACTCCATCCTTTTTCTCCTGTCACTCACCCAAACAAAGTTTGGTTTATAAGTTCTCACTTCATGTACCAACAGGCATAATTTTTTTCAAAAAACTGTTAATTTCTTCTTAGTTTCTCCAGGTTGTTGTCACTGGAAACCTAAGACACGATTCCATCAACTTCAAAATATATGCTGTAAAGACATTAACTTACCTTTTTTGCCATAAACTTGAACCAGACTGTCATTTAGTAGGAAGTTCGGTGTAAGGTGAATGTAGAGGCCCTTCTGCCCACATCCTCCATACTGCAGGGTGTATGGGGTGTCTCCATGCAGAGGATTATGTTCAGCAATAATTATGTTTGCCTGTGAAAGACAATTCCACATTTCAATGTGAAAATCCTGTAATAGTTACACTGTGCACAATGTACCCGTCGGAATAAAAGGTAAATTTATGAAACCCCTGTCTGGGCCGTACCTTCCAAATATCCGGACCTGACTTGCACTACCTTACTTTCCCTTTTCTATTTTCTAAATATGATTTATAATTTTTTTTTTATTTTGTGATATCTCTCCAGAGGAACATTGTATCATTTCTTAATACATGTATGCATTTCTAAATGACAATAAACGAGGACTGAGTGTCCTCATAATCTAATAATATAATCTAATTTAAAATCTTATTATATTTACTTCGATTTGTACTTCAGGGAGTGCGAAGTGCAGAATCAAATATCGCTGTGATGATTGTACGCTCTAGTATCAATTGTTTGGTGACAATAAAGTAAGTATGTAAATATACATCTTGAAAACAAAGATTCCCTACACATGTTGTAGGGAAACTTTGTGTTCAAGAGGTACCGAGAACTTGGTTAAGGGAAAAAAAGAGGTGCATAGCAGGTAAGGCAAGCAGCATCAAAATGAAGTGCTTATAGAAGATAAGAAATGCAAGGGAACACTTCAGAAAGAAATCAGAAGAATAAAAGAAGGCATGAAGTTGTTCTAGCAGACAAGGTTCAGGAGAATCCTTAGGAATTCTATAGATATGCTAAGAGCAGAATGATAACAATGGACAAAATTGGTCCTTTGGAAGACCAGAATGGTAAACCAAAACAGATGGTGCAGATCTTAAATGAATACTTTGCTCCTATATTTACGAGGGGTGATTGGTAAGTTTGTGGCCTAAGGTCCATTTTCTCAGACAGTGCTTACTTGCAATTTTCAATTAGCTGAAATAGAAATACCACAAATGTTATTAACTTCAAACTTTCTGCATAATCACTCAAAGAGTTGAACTTCACGTTCATGTAACGAGAGCTGTATAACTCATATCCTTCTACATTCACCACGAAGTTATCAATTACCACTCATATTTTGGAAATCAACACAGAGTCTGTAGAAGTGAGACAAAATGGCATCAACTTCATGAATCCTGCACAGATAACAGAAACAGAGGTGCTTGTTACCCTGAGGTAAATTAGGGTGGATAAGTCACTAGAGCCTGAGAAAGTGTTCCTTCTGACCCATAAGACCATAAAACCATAAAACATAGGAGCAGAATTAGGCAATTATGCCCATCAAGTCTATTCTGCCATTCAATCATGGCTGGTCCTTTTTTTTCTACTCTCCAACCCCAGTTCCCAGACTTCTCCCCATAACCTTTGATGCCATGTTCAATCAAGAACCTATCTCTGTCTTAAATACACCCAATGACCTGGCCGCCACAGCTGCATGTGGCAACAAATTCCAAATTTCACCACCCTTAGCCTAAAGAAATTTCTCTGCATCTCTGTATTGAAAGGGTGCCCTTCTATCCTGAGGCTGTGCCCTCATGTCCCAGACTTTCCCATGATGGGAAACATCCCTTCCTCATCTACTCTGTCTAAGCCTTTCTACATTCAAAAGGTTTCATTGAGATCCTCCCCCCATCCTTCAGAATTCAAGTGAGTACAGACCCAAAGCCATCAAACATTCCTCGTATGATAACCCTTCAATTCCTCGAATCATCCTTGTGAAACTGCTTTGGACCCTCTCCAATGCCAGCATATCGTTTCTAAGATGAAGGATCCAAAACTGTTCACAATATTCAAGGTGACCCCTCAGGAGACAAGTGCAGAAATTGCTAGAGTCCGGGCAGAGATACTTAAATCATCTGTTGTGACAGAGCTGATGGGAGTTGTATATACAGACTCCAAAACAGTAGTATGTATATGGCCTACAAATTACAGTAAGAGAAAATGCATGCCAAAAGGAGCAATGTTACAATAATCAAGGGAGGATTCAATATGCAGGTAAATTGGGAAAATCAGGTTGATGCTGGATTACATGAGAGGAATATCAAGAGTGCCTATGAGAAGACTTTATAGAGCAGCTTGTGGTTGAGCCCACGAGAGGATGAGATATTTTGGATTTAGTGCAATGAATCAGTGCAATTAATCAGATTTGATTAGAGAGTGTAAATTAAAAGAACCATTGGGGCAAGTGATCATAATATGATTGAATTCACACTAAAATTTGAGAAGGAGAAGCTAAAATCAGATGTATCAGTATTACGGTGCAGTAAGTGGAATAAAGAGGTATGAGAGAGGAGTTGGCCAGAATTGAATGGAAATGAACACTGGCAGAGATGACGGCGGAGCAGCAATGGCTGGAATTTCTGGAAACTTTTCAGAAGGCACTGAATATAAACATCCCAAAGAGAAAGTGTTATTCCAAAGGAAAGATGAGTAACCATGGTGAACAAGGGAAGTCAAAGCCAACACAATAGCCAAAGAGAGGACATTATAATATAGAACAAAATATTGGGAAGTTAGAGGATTGGGAAGCTTTTAAAAACCAACAGAGGACATCTAAAAAGTCAGTAAGAAAGTAAAGATGGAATACGAAGGTAAGCTAGCCAGTAATATTAAAGAAAACACCAAAAGTTTCTTCAGATATATAAAGTGTTAATGAGAGGTAAGAGTGGATATTGGACTGTAGGAAAACAATGCTGGGAAGGTAGTAATGGGGGAACAACAAAATAGCAGATGATCTAAATAAGTATTTTGCATCAGTCTTCATTGTGGAAGATTCTAGCAGTGTGGTCAAAGTTTTTGATGAAGAGTGTGAAGTTGCCATAACTAAAGAGAAGGTTCTTAGGAAACAGCAAATTCTGAAGGATAAATGACCTGGACCAGATGGTATACACTCCAAGTTCTGAAAGAGGTGGCTGAAGAGATCATGGAGTCATTGGCAATGATCTTTCAAGAATCACTGGATTCTGGAATGGTTCTGGAAGACTGGAAAATAGTATATGTCACTCAACTCTTCAAGAAGGAAGAGATACAGAAGATAGAAAACTATGGGCCAGTTAGTCAGATTCAGTGATTGTGAAGATAATGAAGTCGATTATAATGGATGAAGTCTCAGGGTACTTGGAAGCATATGATAATCTAGGCCATAGTCAACATGTTTTCCTCAAGAGGAAATATTGCCTGAAAATCTGTTAGAATTCTTTGAAGACATAACAAGCAGGATAGACAGAGGAGAATCAGTTGATGTTGTGTACTTGGATTTTCAGAATGTCTTTGACAAGGTGCCACATATGGGGCTGTTTAACAATCTGTGAGTCCATGGTATTACAGAAAGGAGTCTAACATGGATAAAGCAGTGGCTGATTGGTAGGAGACAAGGACTGAGAATAAGGGGAGCCTTTTCTGAATGGCTGCCAGTGACTAGTGGTGTTCTACAGGTGTCTGTTGAGACCGATTCTTTTTTATGTAATACGTCTGTCAGTACCTCCAGTTGGACTCTGTCTTTTTGCATGTTTCCCCCTAGCTGTTAGTCTGTGGTTTTGTATTGCCATGCACTTCTGTCCCCGCTCCTGCTCTTCTCTGGCCCGTATTACTGAGTACTCCATCTCTCACCTGTTTCTCATTATTACCAGCTTTGCTGCCACCTGTGTCTCATTGTGCTCCACCTATCATCTGCCTCTCTGTTTATTGCTCAGTGTATTTCAGTCCTGTGTGTTCACCTGTTCATTGCCAGTTTGTTCCAGTGAATTTTCCTGAGCCTTTCCAGCATTCATATCTGAACTCTGTCTGTTTCCTGATTCTGGTTTTTGGATTTCTCTGGATGTTTTGATCTCTGCCTAAATTTTGATGCTGACTCTGTTTGCAGCTTGGGATTGTAACTCAATATCTCTGTGTGCACAGTACTAGGTCTGTGATTGGATCCCTACTCCAGTGACCTGACAATAACAATGATTGGATGATAGAATTGATGGCTTTATTGCCAAGTTTGCAGCCTATAGGTGGAGAAACTGATAGTTTTGTGGAAGTAGCAAGGCTATAGAAACATTTAGTTTAGGAGAATGGGTAAAGCACTGGCAGATGAACAGAGTGTTGGGAAGTGTATGGTCATACACTTCAGTAGAAGAAATGAAAGGGGTGACTGTTTTCTAAATGGGGAGAAAATACAAAAAAGAAGTGCAAAGAGAATTGAGAGTCCTTGTTCAGGATTCCCTGAAGGTTAATTTACAGGCTGAATCTATGGTAATGAAGGCAAATGCAATGCATTCATTTCAACATGGACTAGAAGGGCTGAGATGGCTATCTTCATGCTGTAATTGTTATATGGTTATTTCAAGAGGACTTGGATATAAAAGCAAGGATGTAATGTTGAGACTTCATAGAGCACCAGTGAGGCTTCTGAGCAATTTTGGGCCCCTTATGGTAGAAGGGATGTGCTGAAACTGGAGACAGTACAAAAAAAGGTTCACAGCAATGATTCCAGGATTGAAAGGTTTGTCATATGAAGAGCATCTGATGGCTGTGGCAGACCCTGTATTAACTAGAATTCAGAAGAATGAGGGGTGACCTAATTGAAACCTATCGAATGTTGAAAGACCTTGATAGAGTGGCTATGGAGAGGATGGTTACTATGGTGGGGAGTCTAAACCCAGAGGACACAACTTCAGAATAGAAGGAAGTCCTTTTGGAGTGGAGATGAGAAGAATTTCTTTAGCTAGAGAGTGGTGAATCTGTGGAATTCCTTGCCACAGGCAACAATGGAGGTCTTTATGTATATTTAAGGCAGTGGTTGATGGATTCTTGATTGTTCGGGGCATGAATGGATACAAGGAGAAGGCAGGAGATTGGCACTGAAAGGGAGATTGGATCAGCCATGATTACATGTCAGAGCTGACTTGATGTGCCAAATGGCCTAATTCTGCTCCTATATCTTAAGGTCTTATGGACCAAGTGGTACCAGAGAACTGAAGGATTGCCAATGTTTTGGTGCTGTTTGAAGAAGGAAAGTATAGGCCAGTGATCTGACATTAGTTGTGGGAGAGTAATGGAATTTGAAAGGATTGGATATATAACTATTTAGATAGACGTAGACTGATTAAGGGTAGTCAGCATGACTTTGTTTGGTAGGTCATGTCTAACCAATCATATAGAGATTTTCGAGGAAGTTACCAGGAATGTGGAAGAAGAGAAGGCAGTGGATGTTCTTGACATGGACTTTGGCAAGGCATTTGACAAGGTCCCTCATGGGAGGCTGGTCAAAATACTTTAGTCATTTGGCAATCAGGATGAGGTAATGAATCGGATTAGACATCATCTTTTTGGGAGATGCCAGAGAGTAGTAGAAGGGAGTTGCCTCTCTGACTGGAGGCCTATGACTAGTGGTGGGCTGCAGGGATCAATGCTGGGTCCTTTGCTGTTTATCATTCATATCAATGATCTGGATGATAATGTAGTTAACTGGATGAGCAAATTTGCAGATGACTCCAAGATTGGGAGTGTAGTAACAGTGATGAAGGCTATCATGGCTTGCAGAGGGATCTGCATCAGCTGGAAAAGTGGGCTGAAAAATGGCAGATGGAAGTTAATACAGACAATTGTGAGGTTTTGCACTTTGGTTGAACCGACCAGGATAGGTCTTACTCAACGAATGGTAGGGCACTGTGGAGTGTGGAAGAACAAAGGATTTGGCAATGCAAGAAAGTGGGTCACAGAAAGATAAGGTCATAAAGCTTTTGGTATATTGACCTTCATAAATAAATGTGTTGAGTACAGGAGATGAGATGAGATGTGACGTTGAAGTTGTATAAGATGTTGGTGAGGCCTGATATGGAGTGTTGTGTGCGCGTTTGGTCGCCTGCTTAGAGGAAAGATGTAAACAAGGTTGAAAGAGTAGAGAAAATTTGTAAGGATGTTGCGTGGTCTGGAGGATCTGAATTATAATGGAAGATTGAATAGGATAGGACTGCATTCTTCCAAATGTAGAAGATTGAGAGGAGATTTGATTGAGGTATGCAAACAAAAGTAAAGGATTATAGATAGGGTAAATGCAAACAGGCTTTTTCCACTGAGGTTGGGTGGGGCAACAACCTGAAGTTGTGTGTTAAGGGTGAAAGGTGAGAAGATTAAGTGGAACATGAGGGGAAACCTCATCACTCAGAGTTTCATAAGAGTGTGGAATGAGCCACCAGCACAAGTGGTATAAATGAGCTCGATTTACAAGAAGTTTGGATGGGTACCTGGATAAGAGGTATGGAGGACTATGGTAAACACAAAGTACACTGCAGATGCTGTGGTCAAATCAACATGTACAAACAACCTGGATGAACTCAGCAGGTCGGGCAGCATCCGTTGAAATGAGCAGTCAATGTTTTGGGCCGAGACCCTTTGTCAGGATTAAAGAAGGAGGGGGCAGGGGCCTCTCTCATGATTCTGTCTTCTTCTGCTACCCATATTGCTCTCCCCTTACATTCCTCCTTCACCTCTCCTGCCTATCCCCACCCCCTCATCTTTCCTGTAATTGGTTTTTCACCTGGCACCTTCTGCACTCCCTCCCCCTTCTTTATCGGGCCTCTGCCCCTTCCTCCTTCAGTCCTCATGAAGGGTCTCGGCCTGAAACTTTGACTGCTTGTTTCAACAGATGCTACCCGACCTACTGAGTTCATCCAGCTTGCTTGTACATATGGAGGACTATGGTCCTGGTGCAGGTTGATGGGAGAAGGTATTTTAAATGGTTTTGGCATGGATGAGATGGGCCAAAGGGTCTGTTTCTGTGCTGTACTCTATGACTAATCTAACCCTTCCCTTCCATATAACTGTCCATCTTTTTTATCGATGAGTTTTATCAGTGTCTCTTAAATGTCACCAATATATCTGCTTCTACCACCTTCCCGGGCAATGCATTCTACACATCCAACAATCCCTGTCAAAAACTTACCACTATACACTCCTCCAATCAACTTACAATTATGTCCCCTCATATTAACCACTTTTGCCCTGGAAAGTCTGTTCACTCTGTTTTTGCCTCTCATAATGTATACACCAGTGTCAAATCATCCAAAGCACAATGTTCCATTGTAACCTACAACAACCTTCCACACTATTCACAACACTATCACCCTTTTTTGGATAGTCAACAATTCAAAGGATGCAGGTCAGCAGGGATGAGTTGGATGAATGTCCTACTTCTATGCTGTGTAGATCTATGGCTTTAAGTTATTTTTATTTATATTTGGCCTCTCCGTCGTAATGGAGGAGGATGATGACAGACACGTCAATGTGGGAGTGGAATGGAGAGTTAAAATGACATGCAACTGGAAACTTGTAGTAGCCACTGTGGACGGAGTACAGGTGCTCTGCAAAATGGTCACCTACTCTCTGCAGACAGGCTAATGAACACCTCCACCTTCATACTCCTAATGAAGGGTTTCGGCCTGAAACGTTGTCACTACCTCCTCTCATAAATGCTGTCTGGTCTGCTGAGTTCTGACAGCATTTTGTGTTTTTAAGGATAACTGGAAGCTGTTTGGTGAAGCCAGGTGGGTAGAAAGAGATAGAGAGAAAAGAATCTGCTAGGTGAGGAGAATGGACCACAGTAGAAAGGGAAGGAGGAGGGCAGCCAGGGGACATGATAGACAGGTGAGAAGAGGGAAGAGGCTAGTGAGGGTAATAGAAGTGGGGAGAAGAGGAAAATTGTTTTACCCGCAGGAGACATTGACGTTTATGTCATCAGCTTGGAAGCATGTAAGTTGCAGCACCTCCTCATGGCACAACCGGACACCAAGGAATGACATATCGGAATAGGAATCAGAATTAAATTCTGTTTTTTGGCAGTTGGAATGGAAGTACTTGATGAGACAGTCCCCCAGTCTAAGATGGGTTTCAACAATGTAGGCATCTTCCCCCTTCTTAGTCATTAAGAAGGGTCTCAATCCAAAATAACAACTGTTTACTCTTTTCCATAGATGTTACCTGGCCTTCTGAGTTCCTCCAGAATTTTGTGTGCTTCTCGCATCTTGTTTTCATCAACATTAGAGGCCACATCACAAGCAGTGAGTAACCAGGTTGGAAGAGGAGCAGGTGCAGATTACAGGTAGGTGTAGGTAATACAGTGTTTAAAATTTATCTGATGAATATTTCATTGCCAATGACCTAGTCTCTGTAAGTGGGGTTGCTATAAATAAGTACTTGACAGAGAGCCTGGTCAAATTTGAGGGTCTGTTTCTGAGTGTAATTGTCAATGAATGTTTGCATGCCAGACTCTCTTACTGTAAACAGGCTCAAACTGAATGGATAATTAAACTCACATAATTAATTTCAGTCTTGCCTCTAGAGTACAATGCAAAGACTAGATTAATGTGTTATAAAACAATAGTTATCCCATTTTTAGATAAATTCTAGACTCTGGCGGCATAATTATTCACTAAAGAGTATCTTTTGTTTTGTCCAAGGGGGTTTTCCCTGATTTGTAAACCTAAACATTTTGGGAAATCTGATATAAAGTCAATTACTTCCCTCCAAGCAATCAGGCTAATCCATTAACCCACTGCACCACCCCTAGCCATCACTACACACACATCAGCCACTCCTTTCTGAAGCCCCTCAGCACCCTTCTTCCCACCCATGCACTTTATTTCTACTATGTATTTTACAACTATATTTATTCTATTTTATGCTTATTGTGTGCTTTTTATATGCTACATCAGATCTGAAGTAACAATCATGTTGTTCTCCTTTACATTTGTGTACTGAAGAACTATAATAAACAACATCAAAGACCATAAGATATGGAACAGAAGTTAGCCATTTAGCCCGTTGTGTGTTCTGCCATTCGAGGGTTGACGAGTCGGAGATCCTGGAGTTTGAGGATTGTCATTGGCTTGTATGGAGGCTGATGCCAAAAATTGAGATCTAAAGGTCGATCAGAAAATGAAGCGCAATGGCTGAAATCTAAAGAGTGGAGACTGGAGACCCCGTGATGTGAGGCCTGGAGTTAGGGGTCCCATCACTGGCTTACGTGAGGGTCAAAACCAAAATTTAAGGCCTGATTGTGGATCAGTAAACCAGAAATCAAAGACCGATAGCCGAAGTCCAGAGCCTAAAGGACTGTCCACATATGAGAATGGAAAGGAGAGAAGAAGGGGGGCTTGTTGTGATGCAGTTTTGTTGCCTGTGGTGTTCTATGGTGTTTCGCCAGACATGGTGGGCATGCTAGCGTGCTATACTGGTGCAACAACACTTGTGGGCTGCCCCTAGATTGTGTTTATTGGTAATACATTAGACTGTCTGTTTCAGTGTACAAATGATAAATAAATGAATCTGAATCTGAGGTGCTATTGATTTTAAAGAGATCACATGAAACAGAGTCCCAGTGAGTTGAGGAGGAGGACAGAAACCAGGACTGGGTGAGTTGAAAAGGAGAGAGCAGAAACTGGGTTTCAGTGCAGTGAAAGGGAGCTTTGGAAATGGGATCCCAGTGAGAATAAAGAGAGCACAGGAAAAGGAATTCTAGTACATTCAATGGAACACAGAAACTGATATTCTGATGAGTTGAAGGGAGAACAGTATGGGAACTGGTGAATTTTTTGGGAGGGGGGGAGGTGGCTGGAGGGAAACATCATCAGTGAGCCAGGTGCTGAATTATTAGGATTTAGATGGCTAGGATTTAACCATTATGGTTGTAGACGGGTCATATTCTGCATGAAGGACAATGACCAGTGATGTGCCTTAGGGATCTGTTCTGAGATCCCTACTCCTCATGATTTTTATAAATGACCTGGATGAAGAAGTGGAGGGATGGGTTAGTAAGTTTGCTGATGACACTAAGGTTGGAGGTGTTGTGCATAGTGTAGAGGGCTGTCAGAGGTTACAGCAGGACATTGATTGGATGCAAAACTGGGCTAAGAAGTGGCAGCTGGAGTTCAACCCAGATAAGTGTGAGGTGGTTAATTTTGGTAGGTCAAATATGATGGCAGAATATAGTATCAATGGTAAACTTTTGGCAGTGTGGAGAATCAGAGGGATCTTTGGGTCCAAGTCCATAGGACGCTCAAAGCAGCTGCGCAGGTTGACTGTGGTTAAGAAGGCATATAGTGTATTGGCCTTCATCAATCATGGAATTGAATTTAGGAGCCAAGAGATAATATTACAGATATATGGGACTCTGGTCAGACCTCACTTGGAGTACTGTGCTCAGTTCTGGTCACCTCACTACAGGAAGAATGTGGAAACCATAGAAAGGGTGCAGAGGAGATTTACAAGGATGTTGCCTGGATTGGGGAGCATGCCTTATGAAAACAGGTTCAGTAAACATGGCCTTTTCTCCATGGAGCAACTGAGGATGCGAGGTGACCTTATAGAGGTGTATAAGATGATGAGAGGCATTGGTCATGTGGATAGTCAGAGGCTTTTTTCCCAGGGCTGAAATGGCTGCAACAAGAGGACACAGGTTTAAGGTGTTTGGGAGTAGGTACAGAGGAGATGTCAGAGGTATGTTTTTTACTCAGAGAGTCGTGAGTGTGTGGAATGGGCTGCCGGCAGTGGTGGTGGAGGTGGATATAATAGGGTCTTTAAAGAGACTTTTGGATAGGTACATAGAACTTAGAAAAATAGAGGGTTATGGGTAAACCTAGTAATTTCTACAGTAGGGAAATGTTCAGCACAATTTGTGGGCCAAAGGGCCTGCATTGCGCTGTAGGTTTTCTACGTTTCTGTGATTTTTGAATTAGACAGCAGATTATTGGTGTTATATTTTATATACCTCAGTCATTCTCTTCACCTGTAACTTGCTGCCTATTCAGCAGGTCCATCTACATCAGTGTACATTATCACCCTCTCACACTTTACCACTCCTTCATCTGTAAATTTATAAATGTCTTCCAACACATCCATTTCAGTATTGAAACCTGGGCAAGTAGATACTAGCTCTCTACCTTTATGCAATCTGATACACAACCATTTACTATCATATCACTCTCTGATTTCTTTGTTCTTACCTTCTCATATGATTGATTAGTTGGTCTTTGAACCAAGCTGGAGCTAACTGAACAGGTTTTAGGCAAAAGGATTTTAACATCTGAAAAATAGAGCTTGTGTTTGGTAGCTTGATGCAAGAAGGAGGAGGCTTCAATCATCATTTCCTAAAGGAAACAAAAGTTTAAAATCAATGTCTCATTGTATTTTAATTATAATACCAGAGAAATTATGGAGGCATATTCTTTTAACTCTTACTCCTGTCATCAAATCCTAATTTCAAGGTAAAACAACAAAACATTGACACAAAGCAACAGATATGAATCATTTTATATCTTACCTGGATTTTTTCAGGAAGCTTCTCATCACATGGGGTACCCGGTTTAATTGCAATCACAATGTCTTTGTATCCATTATCCACCACATGTATTACATAGCTCCTCTCAACATAAACACAGAGGACATAGGTGAACACCAAGGCAAAAGTTTTTCGCAGAACCATAGTTTTGCTCCACTCCACTTGCTTCCTGTGCCAGCAAATGCACCTTTGCCAGCAAATTCAGAGTAATAAGTGAAATATTATACCTTCAGCACAAAAAGGGTGTGACATCGGCTCAAAATTTCACATATGGCAGACTTTCAGCATCTGCAAATCTTAACATAACAAGCAATTGCAACAGACACAGAGCTGCAAGAATAAGTCATTGTGAAAGGAACCCTTCTGTGAGTAAATGTTCAGCTTGCTTTGTGACTTTTCAGGTTTAAGGCGTGAGAACCTGAGGAACATTATGTACTGTAGATGGAATAGAGAAGGCAGGTCCTTCTTGCAATAGAGATATTTCTGTCCTGAAGGAAACAGAAGAACAGATGGAGAGATATACTGTCATTGAGTCATAGAAAAGTACAATAGAGAAACAGGCCCTTCAACCTACTTAGTTTGTGCTGATCTATTAATCTGCCTATTCTCATCGAACTATGTTCAGATCATATCCCTCCTATCCATGTACTTGCCCAAATTTCTCTTAAATGTTGAAATCAAACCTGCGTCCACTACTTGCACTGGCAGCTCATTCCACACTCTCACAACCCTATGAGTGAATGAGTTTCCCCTCAGTATTTCACATTTCACTCTCAACCCATGACCTCTAGTTGTAGTCTCACTTAACGCCAGTGGAAAAAGCCTGCTTGCGTTTACCCTATCTATACCCCTCATAATTTCGTGTACCTATATCAAATTTCCCCTGATTCTCCTACGTTCTACAGAATAAAGTGCTATCCTATTTTCCTTTTACACAGGTCCTCAAGTACAGTTAAAATTATTGTAAATATTCTCTGCATGCTTCTAATCTTATTTACATCTTTTCTGTTGGTGGGTGACCAAAACAGCACAGAATACTCCAAATTCAGTCTCAACGACATCTTATCCAATTTTAACATAACATCCCAATTCCTGCAGTCATTACTTTGATTTATGCACTCCAATGTGCCAAAAGTTTTCTGTACAATTCTGACTACCTGTGATACCATTTTCAAGGAATTATGCATCTGTATTCCCAGGTCTCTCTGTTCTACCAAACTCCTCAGTGCCTACTACTCACCGTGGAAGCCCTACACCCTGGATGGACCCCCTGAAGTTCAGCACCTTACTCTTGTTTGCATTAAATTCCATCGGCCATTTTTCAGCTTATTGTTTTGAAGCTGAACCAGATCTCACTGCAAGTTTTGATAGTTTTCCTTGCTGTGCACTTGGTGATCTGAGTCAGAGTATTTTTTGCAAATTTGGTGATCCACATTATTACATTAAAAGCCAGATCACTGATATAAATGACAAACAACCACAGACCCAGCACTGATCGCTGTGGCACACAACTAATCACCCGCTCCCAGTCTGAGGGGCAACCATCTACAGCCACTCTCTGGTTTTAACCATAAAGCCAATTTCTAATCCAATTTACTACCTCATCTTGAATGCCGAGTGACCGAACCTTCTTGACCAACCTCTCATTTAGGACCTTGTCAAAAGTCTTGCTAAAGTCCATGTAAACAACATCCACTGTCTTGCCTTCATTAATGTTCCTGGTAACTCACTCAAAAACTCTTAAGTATTTAAGTTAATTTAAGCACTTAAGTTCCAGAGAAAGGTTGAACAAGTTAGGTCTCTATTTATTGGAGCGTAGAAGGTTGAGGGGGGATTTGATCGAGGTATTTAAAATTTTGAGAGGGATAGATAGAGTTGACGTAAATAGGCTGTTTCCATTGAGAGTAGGGGAGATTCAAATGAGAGGACATGATTTGAGAGTTAGGGGGCAGAAGTTTAAGGTAAACATGAGGGGGTATTTCTTTACTCAGAGAGTGATAGCTGTGTTGTATGAGCTTCCTGTAGAAGTAGTAGAGGCCAGTTCAGTTGTGTCATTTAAGGTAAAATTGGATAGGTATATGGACAGGAAAGGAGTGGAGGGTTATGGGCTGAGTGCGGGTAGGTGGGACTAGGTGAGATTAAGAGTTTGGCACGGACTAGGAGGGCCGAGATGGCCTGTTTCCATGCTGTGATTGTTGTATGGTTATATTTTTAAACATGACTGACCATGCTTAAAACTATGTTGACTATCCCTATTCTGTCCCTGTCTATCCAAGTACTTACATATCCGAACAGAATGCCTTCCAATAACTTTCCCACTACTGATGTCAGGCTCACTGGCCTATAATTTTCTGACTTATTTTTAGAGCTCATCATAAACAACAGGAAAACATTAGCTATCCTCCAGTCCTCTGATACCTTACCTGTTGCTAGGACCCCTACAATTTCAGCCATTTTCATTGATAGAATTTTATTTGACCAAGGAATCGAAAGTGATGAGAGACAACACAATACCAGTGGGATCTGGTCCAGCTGCAAAAAATAAGCTGAGAAATGGCCGATGGAATTTAATGCACACAAGAGTAAGGTGCTGTACGTCAGGAGGTCAGAGCTTCCACAGTGAGTAGTAGGCTCTGAGGAGTTTGGTAGAACAGTGATGAGGGAATTATTTTTCCACATAGTGGAATCAACTGCTAAGTAGTAGAATGAAAGAGGAATATTAGCTTTATTTTTCACATGTAAATCATAACATACAATGAAATTAATTATCATTTAAAAGCCATAAAGAGAGAAAAGATTAACTATGAAGGTAAGCTAGAAAATAATATTAAAGAAGATAAATTTATAAAGTATTTTTCAGATATATAAAGAGTAAAAGAGAGATGAGAGTGGGTATTGGACCCCTGGAAAATGACTGGAGAGGTAGTTGTGGGAAAAAAAATTAAATGGTGGATGAATTGAATAAGAGTTTAGCCTCAGTCTTCACTGTGGAAGAAATGCCAGAAATGTGGGAGTGTTGGGGGAAGAAGTGAATATTGTTGCTATTACTAAAGAGTAAGTGCTCGGGAAACTGAAAGTCTGAAGATAAGGTAAGTCACCTGGACCAGATGGACTACAGATAAAGTTCTGAAAAAGGTAGCTCAAGAGATTGTTGAACCATTAGTAATGATTTTTCAAGAATCAATACATTCTGGAATGGTTCTAGAGTACTGGAAATTTACAAATATCACACCACTATTTAAGAAGGTAGGGAGGCAGAAGAGAGGAAATGATAGGCCAGTTAGCATTATTTCAGTGGCTGGAAAGATGTTGAAATCTATTACTAAGAATGAAGATTTGGTGTAATTGGAGGCATACGATATAATAGGCCAAAATCAGCATAGTTTTATAAAACAGAATCTTGCCTGAGAAATCCATTGGAATTCATTGAGGAACTAATGGGCAGGATAGACATAGGTGAGCCAGTTGGTGTTGCTTATTTGGATTTTCAGAAAACCTTTGAAAAGGTGCCACACATGAGTCTGCTTAACAAGTTAAGACCCACTGGTGTATCAGGAGATGTATTAGCTGACTGGCAGAAGGCTCAGAGTAGAAATAAAGTATGCCTTTTCTGTTTGCCTGTAGTGACTAGTTGTGTGCCATAGGGTCAGTGTTATGACTGCTCCTTTTCACATTATATGTCAATGACTTTGGAATTGATTGCTTTTTGTCCAAGTTTGCGGATGATACGAAGATGCGTGGAGGGACAGGTAATTTTGAGGAAGCAATATGTCTGCAGAAGGACTTACACATATTCTGGGAATGGGCAAAGTAGTGGCAGATGGAACGCAGATCGATGAGCATTATTACTTCCATATTGCTGATGACCTTACAAGGCAATTTGGATGTGGCATGACTTAAATGGCTTCTTCTGGGAACATGGTATGATGGTCTAATTTCAATGCATTTTTGGGGTGGAGAATGACACAGAGTAATGTGGCACAAAATCAGGCCCTTGAGCCCAACCTTTCCATGTCATCCAAGCTGCCCACCAAAACTTTTGGCCACATTGGCTCATATCCCTTGCAACCCCTCCTATCCATTTATCTTTTAAATGTTGATATTTTCTCTGGCAAATCAATCCATATATATACCATTCTCCAAAGTTGCCTCTCTGGCCCTGCTTTCTTCTCTCACCTAAAACCTATACTCCCTTGCATTTTATTTCTTTTTCTAGGGGAAAAACAATGACCGTGTGCCTTCATCCTGTCTCTGGGCCTTGTCATTTTATACATCTCTGTAAGGAAAATTATGTGATGGCACTGGGCCTGTACTCGCTGGAGTTTAATAGAATATGTGGATATTTTATTGAAACCTTTTGAATATTGATAGCCCTAGACAGAGCCAATGTGGAGAGGATGTTTCCTTCAGTGGGGGAGCCTTGTACCAGAGCACAGAGGCTTAGACTTGAGGGATGTTCATTTGCAACAGAGATGATGGAAAATGTCTTTATCCAGAAGGTGGTGAATCTGAGGAATTCATTGCTACAGATAGCTGTGCTGTGCTGGTCAAGTCATTGGGTATATTTAAGGTAGTAGTTAATAGGTTGTTGTTTAACTATGGCATCAAAGGGAGAAGCAGGAGAATAGTGTTAAGAGGGCACGCTTTCAAACTTAACACCACCTTTCCCATTACAAGCAACCAAAACTACACACAATTTTCCGAAGTGTGGCCACACCAGCATCTTGTACAATTGCAACATAATGTCCCAGCTCCAATACTCTGTGCCATGACTGATGAAAGCTAACATACAAATGCATTCTTCCCCATTCTATCTATCTGTGATACCTATTTCAACAAACAATGCACAGTACTTAAACTCCGAGGTCATAGATAGGAACATGGATGAAATAAAAATGGAGGGCTATGTGTGAGGGAAGGATTAAACTGACTTTAGAGTTGTTTAAAAGGTGCAACATTGTGGACTGAAGTGCCTGTACTCTGCTCTACTGTTCTGCGTTCAACACTTGTTCTAAGTATGTTCTAAGTCTGTCCATTTATTTTAAAGTCCTGTCCTGGTTTGATCTGCCAAAATGCAATAGCTCATTTTTATCTGCGAATACGTACACAACACTGGAAGAACTCAGCAGGTCAGGCAGCATCCGTGAAAAAAGAGTAGCCAACGTTTCGGGCCGAGACCCTTCATCAGGATTCCTGCTGAAGGGTCTCGGCCCGAAACGTTGGCTACTCTTTTCTTACGGATGCTGCCTGACATGCTGAATTCTTCCAGCGTTGTGTATGTATTCTTTGATGCGCAGCATCTGCAGTTGTATTTTTGTGTTCTCATTTTCATCTGGATTTGAATCCATTGGCCATTCCTTGGTCCACTTACCAAGATGATCAAGATCCTCTGTGATTTTTGATCACCATTTTGCATCTGTATACTTACCAACTATGCCCTGTGTATTGTCATCCAAATCATTCATATAAATAATGAACAACAAAGGTCCAGTTGAGTACAGGGCTGAGGCTGAGTACAGGGCAATGGTGGGAAACTTTGTCACATGGTGCGAGCAGAATAATCTGCAGCTTAATGTGAAAAAGACTAAGGAGCTGGTGGTGGAACTGAGGAGGGCTAAGGCACCAGTGACCCTTGTTTCCATCCAAGGGGTCAGTGTGGACATGGTGCAGGATTACAAATACCTGGGGATATGAATTGACAATAAACTGGACTGGTCAAAGAACACTGAGGCTGTCTACAAGAAGGGTCAGAGCGTCTCTATTTCCTGAGGAGACTGAGGTCCTTTAACATCTGCCAGATGATGCTGCAGATGTTCTATGAGTCTGTGGTGGCCAATGCTATCATGTTTGCGGTTGTGTGCTGGGACAGCAGGCTGAGGGTAGCAGGCACCAACAGAATCAACAAACTCATTCGTAAGGCTAGTGATGTTGTTGGGGTGGAACTGGACTCTCTGATGGTGGTGTCTGAAAAGAGATGCTGTCCAAGTTGCATGCCATCTTGGACAATGACTTCCATCCACTCCATACTGTACTGGTTAGGTACAGGAGTACATTCAGCCAGAGACTCATTCCACCAAGATGCAACACTGAGCGTCATAGGAAGTCATTCCTACCTGTGGCCATCAAACTTTACAACTCCTCCCTCGGAGTGTCAGACACCTTGAGGCAATAAGCTGGTCCTGGACTTATTTCCACTTGGTATCATTAACATTATTTAATTATTTATGGTTTTATATTGCTATATTTCTTCACTATTCTTGGTTGGATTGGCTGTAAAGAAACCCAATTTCCCTCAGGATCAATAAAATATGTCAGTATGTCTGTCTGTCTGTCCCAGCACTGTTCCCTGTGGCACACGACTATTCAGAGGCCTTCAGTCCAAGAAACAGCCTTCCATTATTACTCAAAGCAACACACACTAGTTGCTGGAGGCAGCATTAGGAGAAATGAATAAGCAGATGACGTTTTGGACCAAGATGCTATCACCCTCTGCTTCCTACCATTGAACTAATTGTGAATCTAATGATGCATAGTAGTGCCATCAAACAATGATTGTGACTCGATTCCTACCACTGTCTGTAAGGAGTTTGTAAGGTTTTCCTTGTGACTGAACATTCCAAAAACATACAGTTAAGGTCGGAGATTTGTTGGCATGCTATGTTAACATCGAAAGTGTGGCGATACTTCTGGGCTGCCCCCAGAACATCCTAGCTGATTTGATTTGAGGAGGGGCAGGGATTCAGACTTCAGGATCATTAGGACCTCTTTTGGGGCAGGAGTGACCTGTACATAAAGGACGGGTTGCCCTTGAATCCCAGGGGGAACAATATCCTGGCGGGAAGGTTTGCTAAGGCTACTGCAGAAAGTTTAAACTAGAATTGTTGGGGGGGTGGGAACTGAACTGAAGAGACTTGGGAAGAGGAGGTTAGCTCACAAATAGCAAAAGCCTGTAGACAGTGCGAGAGGGAGGATAGGCAGGTGAAAGAGAAGGGATGCACTCAGACCGAAGGCTTGAGATGTGTCTATTTTCCTGAAAGGGGTGTTGTGAACAAATCGGATGACCTTAGGGTGTGGATCAGTACTTGGAGATCTGATGTGGTAGCCATTACAGAGACTTGGATGGCTCAGGGACAAGAATTGTTACTTCAAATGCGGGGTTTTAGATGTTTCAGAAAGGAAAGGGAGGGAGAAAAAGAGGTGGGGGCGTGGCACTGTTGATCAGAGGTAGTGTCACAGCTGCAGAAAAGGTGGACACCATGGAGGGATTGTCTACAGAATATCTGTGGGCGGAGGTTAGGAACAGGAAGAGGGTCAATAACTTTTTATAGACAACCCAATAGTAACAGGGATATCAAGGAGCAGATAGAGAAACAGATCCTGGAAAGGTGTAATAATAACAGAGATGTTGTGATGAGAGATTTTAATTTCCCAAATATTGATTTGCATCTCCCTAGAGCAAGGGGTTTAAATGGGGTGGAGTTTGTTAGGTGTGTTTAGGAAGATTTCTTGACAGAATAAGCCTACAAGAGGAGCGGCTGAACTCTATTGGGAAATGAACCTGGTCAAGTGTCAGATCTCAGTGAGAGAGCATTTTGGAGATAGTGATCATAATTCTATGTTGTTTACAATAGCATTGGAGAGAGATAGCAACAGACAAATTAGAAAAGCGTTTAATTGGAGTAAGGGGAATTATGAGGCTTTCAGTAAGGAAATTGGAGGCTTAAATTGGAAACAGATATTCTCAGGGAGAAGTACAGAAGAAATGTGGCAAATATTCAGTGAGTATTAGTGTAGAGTTCTATATAGGTATGTTCCAATGAAACAGGGAGGTTATGGTAGGGTACAGGAACCGTGGTGTATAAAGGCTCTAATAAATCTAGTCAAGAAGAAAAGAAAAGCTTACAAAAGGTTCAGACAGCTTGGTAATGTTAGAGATTTAGAAGATTATATAACTACTAAGAGGGAGCTGAAGAAGGTAACTAGGAGAGCCAGGGGGGCAGAAGGGGCCAAGAGAAGGCCTTGGTGGGCAGAATTAAGGAAAACCCCAAGGCATTCTACAAGCATGTGAAGATCAACAGGATAAGACGTGAAAGAATAGGACCTATCAAGGGTGACATTGGAAAAGTGTGTATGGAACCAGAGGAAATAGCAGAGGTACTTAATGAATACTTCATTATTCAGTATGGAAAAGGATCTTAGTGATGACTTGCAGCAGACTGAAAAGCTTGAGCATGTAGATATTAAGAAGGAGAATGTGCTGGAGCCTTTGGAAAGCATTAAGTTGGGTAAGTTACCGGGACCGGATGAAATGTTCCCCAGGCTACTGTGGGAGGCAAGGGAGCAGATTGCTGAGCATCTGGCAATGATTTTTGCATCATCAATGGGGATGGAAGAGGTTCCGGAGGATTGGACGGTTGGGGATGTTATTCTTTTATTCAAGAAAGGGAGTAGAGATAGCCCAGGAAATTATAGACCAGTGAGTCTTACCTCAGTAGTTGGTAAGTTGATGGAGAAGATCCTGAGAGACAGGATTTATGAATATTAGGAGAGATATAATATGATTAGTTGTCAGCATGGTTTTGTCAAGGGTAGGTCGTGCCTTACAAGCCTGATTGAATTTTTTGAGGATGTGAATAAACACATTGATGAAGGAAGAGTAGTAGATGTAGTGTATATGGATTTCAGCAAGGCATTTGATAAGGTACCCCAAGCAAGGCTTATTGAGAAGGTAAAGAGGCATGGGATCCAAAGGGACATTGCTTTCTGAATTCAGATCTGGCTTGCCCATAGAAGGCAAAGAGTGGTTGTAGACGGGCGATATTTTGCATGGAAGTCGGTCACCAGTGGGGTGTCTCAAAGATCTGTTCTGGGACCCTTACTCTTCATAATTTTTATAAATAACTTGGATGAGGAAGTGGAGGGATGGATTAGTAAATTTGTTGATGACACAAAGGTTGGGGGTGTTTTCGATAGTGTGGAGGGCTGTCAGAGGTTACAGTGGGTTAAGGTGCTGGGGAGTAGGTACAGAGGAGATATCAGGCGTAAGTTTTTTACTCAGAGAGTGGTGAGTACGTGGAAAGGTAGTAGTGGTGGAGGCGGATAGGATAGGGTCTTTTAAGAGGCTTTTAGGTAGATAACATGGAGCCTAGTAAAATAGAGGGCTAGAGGTAAGCATAGTAATTTATAAGTTGAGTACATATTCAGCACAACTTTGTGGGTCAAAGGGCCTGTATTGTGCTATAGTCTTTCTATGTTCCTCTTTCTATGATTTGATGCAAACAATGTGTTTCACTCTAGTTTTATCAATGTTTCGATGGACATGTGACAAATAAGTCAAAGTAAATTCATAGAGCAGTTCTAAGTCTAATGTCCTAACTTTGAGATCTACATTATAGTCTGCAGTTTCTGTTTGTGAACATATGTTTAGAAATTCAGCTTTGTAGTGCATATAAACATTGTACCATGTGATAGAGAGCATGTCCTGCATGGTGCAGCATCCCTGCTGTTGGATTATGCTTCACATCTACAGGAAATGTCATTGTAGGAAAGCAGCATCTATCATTAGAGACCTCCACCACCCAGGATTTGTTCTCTTCTCACTGCCTCCATTAGAATGAAGGTACAGGAACTTCAGGACTCATTGAACTATTGCCACAACTAGTGGACTCACTGTCAAGGACTCTTCATCTCATATTCTCAATATTTATTGCTTATTTATTTATATTATTATTTCTTCTCTTTGCATTTGCACCAATTGTTGTTTTCTGCACTCTAGTTAAAAGCATTAGTTTGACGACCGTTCATTCATTCTGTTATAGTTACCATTCTATAGATTTGTTGAGTATGCCTGAAAGAAAATAAATCTTGGGTTTGTATATTGTAACATATATGTACTTCGATAATAAAGTTTTCTTCGAGCTTTTTGAAAATCTGGTTAGGTGACTCATTTCATATTAGCTTGGAGATGATTGAGCATGAAAAATTACATCTTAAGCCCTTGGGAGGCTTCCAGAACCTTACTGTAATTAGGTTAGTCATCATCAAATCTAAACCTTTATTTTTTCAAGGACTCCAGCAAGCATGGTTTCTTCAAAGAGAATGTTGTCTGACAAACTTGTTGGAACACTTTCAAGAAATAACAAGCAGGAGAGACAAGAGAGAATTAGTGAATGTTGTGTACTTGGATATTCAGAAGGCCTTTGAGAAGTAGTTGCACGTGGGGCTGATAAACAAGATAAGATCCCAAGATATGATGGGAAGGATACTAGCATGGATAGAGCATTGGCTGATTAGCAAGAGGCAAAAAGTGGGAATGTAGAGATCCTTTTTAGATGGGCTGCCAGTGCTCCGTGGGGTTCCACAGGTGTCAATGTTGAGGCCACTTCTTTTAACATTGTTAGCGATTTGGTTGATGACATTGATAGCTTTGTGGCAAACTTTGTGAATGATACAAAGATAGGTGTAGGGTAAGTAGAGTTGAGGAAACTGTCTGCTCTTACAGTTGCCTGCTTGAAGGTAATCCAGGTGTGTTCCACTGTTCTCTCATCTTGTTCCTCTATTAGAAGAGTCCCAAAGCGGTTTTGCAAGGCGATGTGGAAATCTTTCTTCTTCTCTTCTGTCTGTAGTTTTCTAACATCAATCTTTATTCGCGTGTTCTGTTGCTTCTTCTTGGCTGACAGCTTCATCTTCAGCTTTATAACAACCAAATGGTAGTCAGATCCAATAACTGCTGCTCTTTTGGATATCACATCTTGCAATGAACTTCTCCAGCGCTGGTGGACTATGACGTAATCAATCTGGTTCTCTTCTTGATGGTCAGGCGAGACCCAGGTTATCTTGTGGCAGCGTCAGTGGGGAAAGAGAGTACCCCCAATAGTCAGTTCATTGAAGGCACAGAGATTGGTAAGGAGTTCTCCATTTTCTTTCATATTCTCCAAACCATTCTGGCCCATTTCTGTCTCCCTGCCAGTGTTATCGCTGCCTAATTTGGCATTCAGGTCTCCCATGACGACCAACATATCTTGCTTATATACCTTTCCAACTACTGCTTGAAGCTGGGTGTAGAAGAGATCTTTTTTCTTCTTCCTCTGCGTTGTTAGTTAGGGCATAGCACAGGATAATGGATACTTTCTGGAATCTGGACTCGAACCTGGCTGTGATGATACAGTCGGACACTGGTTGCCATTCTAACAAACTTCATGCTATTTCTTTGGACGACATCAGGGCCACACCAGCCTCATGCGGGTCTTCCTCTTTTTCTTTGCCGGAATAGAGCAGAGTTACTCCCGTCTGCAGTTTGGTCTCACCAAAAGTATTCCACCTTGCTTCGCACATGCCCAGGAGTGTGAGGTGATATCAGTTCATTTCCTTCACTGCCTGTGCACACCTACCTGTCTCCCAAAGCGATCTCACATTCCATGTTCCGATTAGGACTGATTTCTTCTGTGAGAGCAGCTTTGGAACCTCCATTTTGGTTTTCCTCGGGTGAAGGAGGGTTGTCAGCACTGCAGCTTCCTGATGGGTTTGGTTGCAGCGCGTCATCATCCTCCTGAATGGGGCCCTGCTTGTCCTGAGATCTAGGTAAGTGGTTGACAATCTGTTGACGGTTTCTGTAACAATTGCTTGTTTTACGTGAACGGGTTGTTAGCCCATTGCACAACCCCAAACCTGGAGGACCAGGGGTTTTCTATCAGGGTCACCTTCCCCGAGGCGATGGGATTTCCATGCTAACGAGCTCCACCTGCCCGGGTTTGAAATAAGAGTTAAGCTTCTCCTAGGTAGGCTGCCATCCAAGGCTAACGAGTCCTATCTACCCGGGTTTGGAATCGGAGTTTCTTCTCCTAGGCTATGTTGCTTCGCGGCACCTTCTTCCATATTATCCGGTGCACCCCTCACACGAGGGATCCCCCATCCACCACCTGGGGACGCGCCAGAACACCGTGTAGACCCAGCGCAAGGTCCTTTTTCTATGATTTGATGCAAACAATGTGTTTCACTCTAGTTTTATCAATGTTTCGATGGACATGTGACAAATAAGTCAAAGTAAATTCATAGAGCAGTTCTAAATCTAATGTCCTAACTTTGAGATCTACATTATAGTTTGCAGTTTCTGTTTGTGAACATATGTTTAGAAATTCAGCTTTGTAGTGCATATAAACATTGAACCATGTGATAGAGAGAATGTCCTGCATGGTGCAGCATACCTGCTGTAGGATTATGCTTCACATCTGCAGAAAATGACGTTGCAAGAAAGCAGCATCTATCATTAGAGACCTCCACCACCCAGGATATGTTCTCTTCTCACTGCTGCCATTAGGATGAAGGTACAGGAACTTCAGGACTCATTGAACTATTGCCACAACCAGTGGACTCACTTTCAAGGCTTCTTCATCTCATATTCTCAATATTTATTGCTTATTTATTTATATTATTATTTCTTCTCTTTGCATTTGCACCAATTGTTGTTTTCTGCACTCTAGTTAAAAGCATTAGTTTGGCGACCATTCATTCATTCTGTTAAAGTTACTACTCTATAGATTTGTTGAGTATGCCTAAAAGAAAATATATCATGGGTTTGTATATTGTAACATATATATACTTCGATAATAAAATTTTCTTTGAGCTTTTTGAAAATCTGGTTAAGTGACACATTTCAAATTAGCGGAGATGATTGAGCATGAAAAATGACATCTTAAGCCGTTGGGAGGCTTCCAGAACCTTACTGTAACTAGGTTAGTCATCATCAAATCTAAACCTTTATTTTTTCAAGGACTCCAGCTAGCATGGTTTCTTCAAAGAGAATGTTGTCTGACAAACTTGTTGGAACACTTTCAAGAAATAACAAGCAGGAGAGACAAAAGAGAATTAGTGGATGTTGTGTACTTGGATATTCAGAAGGCCTTCGAGAAGTAGTTGCACGTGGGGCTGATAAGCAAGTTAAGATCCCAAGATATGATACGAAGGATACTAGCATGGATAGATCATTGGCTGATTGGCAAGAGGCAAAAGTGGGAATGTAGAGATCCTTTTTAGATTGACTGCCTGTGCTCTGTGGGGTTCCACAGGTGTCAATGTTGAGGCCGCTTCTTTTAACATTGTTTGTCAGCGATTTGGATGATGAAATTGATTGCTTTGTGGCAAACTTTGTGAATGATACAAAGATAGGTGTAGGGTAAGTAGTGTTGAGGAAACAGGCTGCAGAACAGATTAGGAAAACAGTCAAGGAGGTAGCAGATGGAAAAACAGTGATGGCGGTGTCAGTCATGCTCTTTGGTAGTAGAAATAAAAGCATAGACTATTTTCTAAATAGGGCGAGCATTCAAAAAATATGAGAAATAAGGGGATTTGGCAGTCCTTATGCATGATTCCCTAAAATTTAATTTGCATTTTCAATCGGTTTTGAGGAAGACAAATACAATGTTAGCACTCATTTCAAGAAAACGAGAAAATTAAAGCAAGGATATAATGCTGGGTCTCTATAAGACACTGATGAGATATCACACGGAGTATTGTGAACAGTTCTGAGCCCCTTATTTAAGAAAGAATGTGCTGGAGAAGTTTCAAAAGAGGTTTAAGAAAATGATTGTGGGATTGAAAGGCTTTTCATATGAGAAGGTTATGAGGACTGTGGGTCTGTACTCATTGGAATTCAGAAGAATGAGGAGTGATCTCATTGAAAAATCGATTCCTGAAAGGCCTTGAAAGAATGGATGTGGGAGATGCTTTCTTCATGGGGATAGCAGTGTATAGGGATTAGTTATCAATAGTGATTATGAACTGATCGGGTCCAGGGCTCTGAAAGTGATTGAAAAGATCGAGAGCATCTGAAGTGTCATTGATGTAATTGGGGAAATACTGATTTTTTTCACAATTTAATTCGTTATGGTAACTTACAGTAATATGTTATGTCGTTCACTGTACTGCTGCCACAAAACAACAGATTACACAACATTTGTCAGTGGTAATGAAAGTGATTCATACAGATGTCTCTCTCTACAAGTGCTTGCATGTTCCTGGTGAAGTATTATTCAACTTTAAATATTACTCACTCTTTAATGACCTTAGACAGAGGTTACCCTGAAAGCAACATAGATTGTGGGATCACAAAATACTAGAGAAACTCAGCAGGCCAGGCAGCATCTGGCCGAGACCTTTCATCAGAATTGGAGAAAGAAGATGAGAAGTCAGAGTAAGAAGGTGGGTGGAGGGGAGAAAGAAACACAAGGTGGCAGGTGTAACTGGGAGGGTGAAGTAAAGAGTTGGGAAGTTAATTAGTGAAAGAGCTACAGGGCTGGAGAAGGGGATATCTGATAGGAGAGGACAGTAGGCAATGGAAGAAAGAAAAGAGGGAGTAGCACCAGAGGAAAATGATAGGCAGGTAAGGAGATAAGGTGAGAGAGGGAAATGGGAATAAGGAATGGGGAATTGTGAAGGAAAGGGTGGAGCTTGTCCATTCATCCATCTCCCTCCTGGCATGTATCCTTGCAAGTGGAACAAGTGCTACACCTGCCCCTACACCTCCTCCCTCATTACCATTCAGGGTCCTAAACAGTCCTTCCAGATACTTCACCTGTGAGTCTGTTTGGGGTCATCTACTGTACCTGGTGCTCCTGGTGTGTCCTCCTGTATATTGGTGAGACCCAACATAAATTGAGAGACCGCTTCCCCGAGCCCCTATGCTACATCTACCAGAAAAAGGGGATCTCCCAGTTGCCACCCATTGTAATTTCACTTCCAACACGTCAGTCGGTGGCCTCCTCTACTGTCATGATGATGTCACACTCAGGTTGGAGAAGCAATATCTTGTATTCTGCCAGGGTAGCCTCCAACCTGATGGCATGAACATCAATTTCTCGAACTTCCGGTAATACCTCCCCTTCACCAATCCCCATCCCCTTTTCCCTGTCTCATCTCATGTCCTTGCCTGCCCATCACATCCTCCCCGCTTTTCTTTCTTCCATGGCCTTTTGTTTTTACCTTTCAGATTCCCCCTTCTTTATCTCTGTACCTCTTTCACTGATGAACTTCCCAGCTCTTTACTTCACCACTCCCTCTCCTTGTTTCACCTATCACCTTGTGGTTCTTCTTCCACTCCACCCACTTTTTTACACTGTCTTCTCATCATTTTCTCCAGTCCCGATGAAGGGTCTTGGCCCAAAATGTCGACGTACTCTTTTCCATAGATGCTGCCTGGCCAATTGGCTGAGTTCCTCCAGGGTATGGTGTATGTTTCTTGGATTTCCAGCATCAGCAGATTTTCTCTTGTTTGTTATAGATTGTGGAATGTGCTGTCAACAGTTTCCTGTGAATTGTTTCTCTCTTTCTTGAGCTCTGCTCACCTTCCAATCTAAAGATCACCCTAGTGGCAAATTGGTTCCAACAACCTTACCTCTTGATGACTCCATCTGCATCATGTCAACATGGTGCAAGACCATGATTTAAGACCATAAGACAGGAGGAGAATTAGGACATCTGACTCATTGAGTCAGCTCCACCATTCCAATATGGCTGATTTATTATTCCTTTCAACCTCATACTCTTGTTTTCTCCCTGTAGCCTTTGACACCCTTAATAATCAAGAATTTATCAACCACTGCTTTCAATAACTTGCTCTCCATAGCCGTCTGTGGCACTGAATTCCACATTATCACCACCTTCGAGCTAAAGAGTCTCCTCCTCATCTGTTCTAAAAGGACATTCTTCTATTTTGAGGCAGCGCCCTCTGGTCCTAGACTCCCCCACTATAGGAAACATCTTTTCTATGTCCAGTCTTTTAAGGCCTTTCAATATTTGACAGGTTTCAATGAGATCCCCCGCTCATTCTTCTAAACTCCAGTGAGTACAGGTCCAGAGCCGTCAAACACACCTCACATGTTAACCTTTTCATTCCCAGGATCATTTTTGTGAACTTCCTTTGGTCTCTCATGTCCAATACAGGAACGTATGATGCCAAACAATTAAGCCAAACAACATGCTTTGATGGGAGCAAAGTTTGTGTTTTATCAACAGTTCGAGTTGTTAATAATTTTCCTCTGGTGTTTACACTGTCAATTCCTGCTGAAGACAGACTGTGTTACACTGGAGCCATGTGATAACTTGTGATATTTGCTGACATGGTCATAAGACAAGAGTCCAGAAAGAAGATTTGGTATGTATAAAATATACTCTCCAGGATTTCCCTTCCAGTGCAGTCATCAGAGAAGTTCAGAATGACAATAAGTTCCCCAAAGCATCTTGCAAAGGGAAATTCAGTCAATTTGTGATTATACACACATGGGACCCGGAACCCTAGGTCAGTAAGGGAAGGATTGGACTTGAAGGTGGATGTCAGGGAAAGTTCTGAAAGGTGAAATCCAATAAACAGGTATGATGAGTTGGATAGTTTGAAGTGTGTATACTTTTAGCATTTGTTCCATTTGCACAAGTATTATGGTAAGGGTGATAAACTTAGTGCATGAATCAGTACATGGAACTACAATGCTGTGGCCATTTCTGAAAGTTGGTTGAAAAGGGGCAGGAATAAGTGATTAATATTCCAGGTTTTTGACATTTTATAAAAGATAGAGGAGGAGGTAAAAGTGTGGAGGGGGAGTTGCACTATTAATCAGGGACAATATCACAACTGCACTCGGGGGAGACATAATGGAGAGGTCAGAAACTGGGTCTATTTGGTGGAACTCAGAAATAAGAAGTATGCAATCACACTGATGGTATTATGCTATAGGCCCTCTAACAGCCACTGGGACACTGAGGAACAGATATGTAAGCAGATTAAGGAAATGTGTGTAAATAATAGGGTTGTTGTCATGTGGGATTTCAACTCACTAACATAAACTGGGATGTTCTTAGTGTAAGGGTTTAGATGGGGAAGAATTTGCTAAGTGTATCCAGGTAGGTTTCTTAAATCAAAATTTGGACTGTTCAATGAGAGGAAAGGTCGTACCTGGTGTTGGGTAATGTGCCTGGCCAGGTGACTTACCTCGCAATGGGTGAACAGTTAGCGAACAGTGACCCAATACCTTAACTTTCAGGAATGCTATAGGTAAGGATAGGTATGGTTCTTGTGGGAGAGTTTTAAATTGGAGTATGGAAAATCATGAAGGCATTAGGCAGGAACTAAGGAATGTTAATTGGGAACGCCTTTTCTCTGGCAAGTCCGCATTAGATATATGGAGCATGTTTAAAGATCAATTAAACAGAGTATAGGAAATGTATGTGAAGGGGGTGTGAGGAGTAAGCTTTTCACTCAGAGAATCATATCTAGTTGCCTGAATGCGCAGCCTAGTATGGCGGTAGGGCAAATGCAAGAGAAACTTTTAAGAGACCTTTGGGTAGGCATAATAATGAGAGGAAGATAGAGGAATATGACATGGAGGAGGTAGGAGGGATTAGTGTATGGGTGTTTTTGATTTGCTTTTTAGCTAGTTTGACACAACTTTGTGGGCCAAATGGCCTGGTTCAGATCTGTAATGTTCTATGGTGAAAGCCATGACCCCAAGACTTCCATCTATTTTAAAAGAACATTTTCACAAATGTCTTTTTCTTGAAAAAAGAGAGTTTGTCCATTAGCTGAAGTCTCACCATAAGAAATCCTTAAAATGTGTGCAATTATATAGCATCTGATTGCTTTGCTGCAGCATCTTAATGTCCCTTAGTCTTTTTTATGTGCTAGTAACTTACGTTGGAGTCATAGATTCATAGAGTACTAGCACACAGAAACAGGAGTCCATCTATTCTGTCCCAAACTATTAATTTGCCTAGTCCCATTGACCTGCACCCATGCCATAGCCCTCCATACAGCTTCCCAAAAGGAAATGTACCTTTCCAAATTTCTGTTTAAAGTTCAAATCAAACCTGCATCCACTACTTCCATTGGCAGCTTCTTTCACAATCTCACCACCCCCTGAGTGAAGAAGATCCCCCTCAGGTTCCCCTTAAATGTTTCACCTTTCAACCTTTACCTGTAACCTTTAGTTCTAGTCTCAACTAATCTAAAAGCCTGCTTGCATTTATGCCATCTATACCTTTCTTAATTTTGTACACCTCTACCAAATCTCTCCTCATTCATCTGTGCTCCAGAAATAATGTGCCAACCTATTCAGTCTTTCCCTATAATTAGGTCTTCAGGTCATAGCACCATTCTTGTAAATTTTTGTGTTCTTTCAATCTTATTGTTATCTTTTCTGTAGGTAGCTGACCAGACCTGTATTCATCACTTCAAACTAGATCTCAAAGTAACATCCCAACTCCTGTACTTTGTGCAATACTTTGTATAACCCCCTCACAGTGAGCTCATAATGATTTAACTATTACTGTGAACATGAACGAACTGTAACATTACTCTACAATGCATGGGAATAATGATGAAAAGGGCATTTCCAATAAATAAACAAGTCTAGGGTAGATATGATATGGGTAAACACAAATAAATGTTTGAATGTTTCCTTAAGGGTAAGTAAACCTATCACTAGTTATGACTACTGACATAACCATACAAATTTACCATTTACCAAGAAGCAATAATTTAGTTTACACCAGTATAAATTTAGCTTAAAATTACACAGAAAAACAAGGTAAAGGGCCCTTCATATATACATTATTCTTTAATTTGCAAGTAATGAGCTCATAGTTGCATAATCAATCCAGTTTGCTTCACTTCATTTACTCATGGAATCAAAATGGTTCTGGTCTAACAAAACAGTCCAAGCAAAACATAAATAGAAATCTCTTCTTTTTCCTGCACTCTACCTACTTTGTACAATGCTCCCAAGATAAATCTGCTTGACAAATTCAACAAGCCTAACTTATTAATCAACTGAATATTGGTCTTTAACAGCAAAAAAATTTTATACCAAATTGTACACTGTAATTAAATGAATACTTATTGCATTTTGAGAAATACTGCAGAAAATAAAATATTCAACAGCATAACTGTATTAATAAAATAAAGCATGGTCTTAATCCAGGGTATTACATTTGATTTATGAAGGCTTTGATATATATACTTTGATATAGGAAAGCTCTTATTTCAACCTTATTTATCTATGACACCACTTTCAAGGAATTATGGATGTGTATTCCGAAATCCCTCTGTATTGCCTCTATTCAACAAGTCCTAACCTGGTTGGTCATCCCAAGCTGTAAAACCTCACACTTGTCAGCATTAAATTCCATTGGCCATTTACAGCCCATGTTTCCAGCTAGTCCAGATCCTGTTGAAAGCTTTAATGGTATTATAGTATCCCTAACTGTCCATTACACCCCTAATCTTGTTGTCATCAGCAAGTTTGCTATCCAGTTTACCACATTATCATCCAGATTTTTGATATTGATGACAAACAATAATGGACTCAGCACCAATCCCTGCAGCACTCCACTGGTCACAGACCTCCAGTATGAGAGGCAATCGTCTATTATCATTCTACGACTTATTCCGCAAAGCCAATGTCAGATCAATTTTACTACCTCATCCAGAATTAGTGAACCTTCTTGACCAACCTTCCATGTGGAACCTTGTCAAAGGTCTTGTTAGTCAAGATCCACTGCTACGCCCACCTGGACAAGCCGGCAAGCACTGTGAGGGTCATGTTGTTTGCCTTCTTCAGTGTATTCAACACCATCCGCCCTGCTCTGCTGAGTGAGAAGCTGACAGTGATGCAGGTGGATGCTTCCCTGGTGTCGTGGATTATTGATTACCTGACTGGCAGACCACAGTACGTGCGCTTGCAACACGGTGTGTCAGACAGAGTGGTCAGCAGCACTGGGGCTCCACAGGGGACTGTCCTGTCTCGCTTTCTCTTCACTATCTACACCTCGGACTTCAACTACAACACAGTCTTGCCATCTCCAGAAGTTTTCTGATGACTCTGCCATAGAGACATCTGCAAGGGAGATGAGGCTGAGTACGGGGCTATGGTGGGAAACTTTGTCACATGGTGCAAGCAGAATCATCTGCAGCTTAATGTGAAAAAGACTAAGGAGCTGGTGGTGGACCTGAGGAAGGTTAAGGCACCAGTGACCCCGTTTCCATCCAAGGGGTCATGGACATGGACATGGACATGGACATGGTGGAGGATTACAAATACCTGGGGATATGAATTGACGATAAACTGAACTGGTCGAAGAACACTGAGGCTGTCTACAAGAAGGGGCAGAGCTGTCTCTGTTTCCTGAGGAGACTGAGGTCCTTTAAAATCTGCCGGATGATGCTGAGGATGTTCTACGAGTCTGTGGTGGCTAGTGCTATCATGTTTGCTGTTGTGTACTGGGGCAGCAGGCTGAGGGTAGCAGACACCAACAGAATCAACAAACATATTCATAAGGCCAGTGATGTTGTGGGGGTGGAACTGGGCTCTCTGACGGTGGTGTCTGAAAAGAGGATGCTGTCCAAGTTGTATGCCATCTTGGTCAATGACTCCCATCCACTCCATAATGTACCGGTTAGGCACAGGAGTACATTCAGCCAGAGACTCATTTCACTGAGATGTAACACTGAAAAGAATAGGAGGTCATTCCTACCTGTGGCCATCAAACTTCACAACTCCTCCCTCAGAGTGTCAGACACCCTGAGTCAATAGGCTGATCCTGGATTTATTTCGACTTGGCATGATTAACTTATTATTATTTAATTATTTATGATTTTATATTGCTATATTTCTTCACTATTCTTGGTGCGGTTGTAACGAAAGTCAATTTCCCTTGGGATCAATAAACTATGTCTGTCTGTCTATCTTCATGAGGTGTCACATTACTTGAAGAGCATTAAGATGGATAAATACCCGAGAATGGGATCTATCCCAAATTATTGACAGAGGCAGGAACAAAGTTTTCTGGGGCCTTGATGGAGATCTCTGCATTTTTTCAAGCTATTTGTGAGGTCCCAGAAAAACTGGAGAATAGTCATTATTGTTCTTTTGCTTAAGAATAGCAATCAGTAATCTGGCAAATTATAGGCAGGTGAGTCTCACAGTGTTATTGAAGAAACTCGTGAAGAGGATTCTTAGGTTTAGGATTCATTCCCTGTTGGAAAAATGTGGATTTATTAGGTCAGTGAACATGGCTTTGGGCAGAGCAGAACATGTCCTCTGAATTTGACTGCATTTTTTGAAGAGGTGATAAAGATTTCTTTATTTAAATTATTGTCTTTTTCCTTATGCATTTGCACAGTTGGTTGTCTTCTGCACTTTTGTTGAAAGCTCTAGTTTGTACATCATTCATTGATCCTGTTATAGCTACTATTCTATAGATTTATTGAGTATGCCCATAAGAATATGAATCTCAGGGTTGTATATAGTGACATATATGTACTTACATAGAAACATAAAAAACATAGAAAACCAACAGCACAATACAGGCCCTTCAGCCCACAAAGTTGTGCCGAACATGTCCCTACTTTAGAAATTACTGTGGACTAGTCGCTAAAACCTTTGTTTCTTATCTCCGCATTCCTTCTCTCCCCTGTTTTTTATCCCAACTGTTGAACTTTTTATTCTCCTTCCCACCTGTGAATACTCCTGCTCCACAACGACCTCAAAGAGTTCCAAACCCAGGAAAAAAGATGTTCCAATGGCTGGCCCGTCGGGCGAAAACATTACCTTGTTACTGGATCAGCACCGTCAGGAGAGAATTGCTGAACTTAAGTCCTCTTTTAGTTCGTTGGAATCGAAATTGGATCAAATTAATTCCAAAGTGAAGCATCATGCCCAACGCTTATCAAGTCTCGAGCTCATTATACAAAATTTGGACCAACACGTTAACAAGCTGGAAAACATTTGTTCTAGCTTGCGCAAGAACAATAAGCTAACAGCAAAAGTTACCGATCTGGAAAGCCAAAGCAAACACCAGAACCTACTTATCTTGGGCCTCTCAGGGTCTATCGAACGTGAATGTCCCATTGATTCTCCACTCTGCCACGTGAGATTTTCAGGAAGGATATACTTTCGATTCCACCTGAGATAGATAGAGCTCACCGTTCCTTATCACCTAAACCAGCTTCGGGACACAGACCACACCCAATAATTTTACGATTTCATTGCTACCAGATTAAAAATCTCCTGGTCAGGGAAGCTCAGTGGAGAAAGAACTTAGAGTACAAAGGTCAATCGATTCGTGTTGTTGAGGATTATGATCCTCAAGTTTTGACTCTACGAACAGAGTATAGAGAAGTTATGAAGGAGCTATATAATCTTGGATTCAGGCCTTCTCTTCGGTTTCCGGCATGACTTTGAATTACTCTTCCCAGTGGAGAAAAGAAGTGGTTAAATTCAGTTGCAGAAACTCAGAAATTTATTGATAGCCTCTCTATTACTTCAATTTCTTCTGATTCAGTCTGATTAGTTAAATAGGTGGAGAAGCATTAATTTTTTTTCTGTTTTCTTCTATGACTTTTTTTACAATTCAGTGATTTTTTTTACAGTCTTTCATGGGTGGTTCATTAGGTAAAATCTGTTTACTTGTTTTTATCTTTCTTTTTCTAAATACTAGTTTATATCCTTTTTTGGATTATTACTTTGAGTCCTGCTTAACAAATTTTGGAGGAATTACTCTATTTTTCATGATATATAATATTAGTCTGGAGTGCTAAAAGTTTTCTGTTTTTTTTAATTGATAAAAGACGGAGTTGATGATGTCATGAGACAGGAACTTGAATTATGGGGTGACTTTTTGTTTTGAAGAGCTTGCTGCTGTTTTTCAGTAGCTGTCTTGCTGTGGGTTGGAAGGTGGTGGGAGGGAATTCTAACGCCAATATCATTCATAGAGCTTTTAGATATTTTTGTTATTCAGGACATGTTTTTGTCCTGTTTTTCTTTGTTTTATACTTTTGTCCCAGAGCAGTTATTTGAATTTCTGATATTGATTATGCCTATTATCCAATATCTTTTTTAAAGGACTGTGGTTAGTCCATTGAATTTTGTGAGCTGGAATGTTAAGGGATTGAACCATCCTGTTAACAGAAGGAAGGTGTTTTTGCATCTTAAACAGCTTAATGCAGCAATTGCTTTTTTGCAAGAGTTCTTTTAACTCTCATCTCATGTCAAGATGGGCGGTGCAGCACTTCCATTCTATTTTTCAGGCTAAAGCCAGGAGGGTCTCATTTCTCATAAATCCTAATTTTCCCTTTGAGCTCCATAACAAAGTATCAGATACAAATGGTAATTTTATCATTGTTTCGGTGAAATTATATAATACATTGGTAGTGTTGCCGAACTTATATGCTCCTAACTCGTATGATGTGGAGTTTTTTGATGGTTTCTTCTCTCTACTACCTGAGTTGAGTTCATACTCTCTTATATCGGGTGGTGACATTAACTGTTGATTAGATCCAGTTTTGAATCGATCATCTTCTACTTCCAGACTACCAAGCAAATCTGCTTCATTAATTCAGTCCTTCCTTTCCAATTATGGTATCTCCGATGTGTGGCATTTTCTCCACCCAAATGAAAGAGATTATTCTTTTTTTTCACATGTTCATCACACTTTTACTAGAATTCTTTACTTTTTAATTGATAATCAGTTGATCCCATCTGTCTGTTCTTGTGACTATCAGAGTATAATGATTTCAGATGATGCCCCAGTCACCCTGTCTATAATTCTTCCTGGTTCTTCACAAATAAATAAGAGTTGGCATTTTAATTCGACCTTACTGTCAGATAATGATTTTGTAGGATTTATGGAGGACCAGATAACTTTTTTCCTAAGTACTAACATATCATCTGAAATTTCAAGTCTGGTTGTTTGGGACATTATGAAAGCATACCTAAGAGGTCAAATAATTTCATACTCAGTGAATTTGAAAAGAAAGATCTATAAAAAGCAATTAGATCTGGTCAATCAAATCAAAGAAGAGACCAACTATATGTCCAAACCAGAAATCTGGAGCTGTATAAGAAACCAGTGGAACTTCAAACTAAGTTAGACCTTATTTCCATTCACTCAAATGAACAGCAATTTTTGGAAAGTAAGAGCTGGTTTTATATTCATGGTGATAAATCCAATAAATTTTTAGTCAACCAACTAAGATGCTTCAAAGCTAAACAACACATTACAAAAATTCAAATGGGAAATGGGAATATTACCTTGAAACATTCTGACATCAATGACACTTTCAGGAATTTTTATTCCCGACTCTATACTTCTGAATCTTCAAATGATAACATTTCGGCCAAGAATTTCTTAAATAGTCTAAATATTCTTATACTTTCTTCTGATCTCAAAGCAAAATTGAATCACTAGAGGAAATATCCTCAGCCATTTCAGTACAGCAATCTGGTAAATCTCCTGGACCTGATGGGTTCTCTGTAGAATTCTATAAATCATTTTCCTCATTGCTTTCACCTCAACTAAACTTGGTTTTATCTGACTCATTTAAACAAGGTAAGTTGCCAGCATCATTTAATGAGGAATATGTCATTCTTTTAGTGAAAGGTGGCAAAGATCCAATGGAGTGTTCTTCGTACAGGCTGATCTCTTTGCTAGATGTTGATGTTAAAGTTTTGGCTAAAGTTTTGTCCTGAAGATTGGAGAACATTCTACCCTTAATTGTTTCTGAAGACCAAACAGGTTTTATTAAAAATTGTCTCCCTTTTTTCAATATATGGCATCTATTGAATATGTTACACTCACCTTCAGCTGGGATTCCTGAATGTGTCATTTCTTTAGATGCAGAGAAGGTGTTTGATCATGTGGAGTGGAACTATCTCTCTGCAGTTTTAGAAAAAAATTGATCTTGGACAAAGATTTTTACGTGGATTAAATTGTTATACTCCCATACCACTGCCTCTCTCACTTGACTAACTCTCAGCAATCCCAACCTTTCAATCTTAAACATGGCACCCAGTAAGTGTGCCCTTTAAGTCTCTTACTTTTCGATCTGGCCACAGAACCATTGGTGATTGCGTTTCATGGCTGTGCTGATCTGATGGGGATTTGGAGGGTGTAGGTGTTGATCACAAAGCTTCTCTTTATGCTGATGATCTTTTACTTTTTATATCAAATCCAACTACCTCCCTACCTCCTAAGTTTTCACTCCTTAACAAATTTAGCCAGTTTTCCAGATACGATCTTTATTTACATAAGGGTGTACTCTTTCAAATAAACAGAGAAGCACAAATATTAGGGTTTCACAACCTCCCTTTTAAAGTAGTGAATAATCAATTTACTTACTTTGGCATTACAGTAACAAGGAACTATAAGTATCTTTTTGGAGAAAATTTTACAAATCTCTTAAATCATATAAAACCGAGTCTAGAACAATGGTCACTCCTGTCCATGTCCCTGATGGGTTGAATTAATGTTGTTAAAATGTATATCTTTCCTAACTTTTTATACTTATTTCAATCTTTACCAATTTTTATTTCTAAAGCTTTCTTCGACCTGTTAGACTCATTTATTTCTTCCTGTTTATGAAGGGCAAATGTCCCCAATGAAATAAAGCTCACCTTCGAAAACCTAAAAGTGTAAGTGGTATGGCCTTGCCCAATTTCCACTCATATTACTGGACAGTGAACATACATTATCTTAACTTTTGGTCTTACTTTCATAATCAGCCTGACTGCCCAATATGGGTAGCAATGGAGTTGAACTCTAATAAGAATTTCTCTATCTCTGTTCTTCTTGGATCTGCACTTCCTTGCCATCCGCATAAACCAATTGTTAATCCTGTTATCAGGCACACTTTGAGAATATGGGCTCAGTTTAGAAAATATAATGGTCTTCATGGTTTCTCTCTTTCTAGTCCTATTCTGCATAATCATCTTTTTCAGCCTTCTATGCACGATTTAACATTTCAAGTCTGGCACAGAAAGGGCATTAGGTGCTTCGAAGATCTTTATATAGACAATCATTTTTGTATCTTTTGAACATCTGTCTGTAAAGTTCAACCTACCCAACACTCACTTCTTTAGATATCTCCAAATTAGACATTTTATCAACCCTTTAATATCAAATTTCCCGGAGGTACCCGATAAAAATGCTGTTGACTTGTTTCTTCACATGACTCCATTGTGTAAAGGTTTAATATCTAATATTCGAGATAAGTTAGGAACTTTGAGGTGAGCCCCCCTTGACAAAATTAAAACTGCCTGGGAGCAAGATTTAAATTTTCTTTTGTCCCATGTTGTATGGGATTCAATTCTCAAGTCAATTAATTCAACTTCTTTATGTGCTCGCCATTACCTGTTACAGCTTAACGTCATACACAGAGCTCATATGTCTAAAACTAAATTAGCCCCTGTTGCGACAAGTGTAAAGGGAGTGAAGCTTCCCTTATTCATATGTGTTGGACTTGTCCTGGCTTGGAGAAATACTGGAGAGATGTCTTTCTATCTTTATCCCATATACTTAATTACTATTTGGAACCTAACCCTCTGATTGCTCTTTTCAGCACCTCAGGAGAGGTTGACATGCATCTGAGTCCGACTAAACGTCGTGCACTGTCTTTTGCCTCTCTTTTGGTCAGACGCGCAGTCCTTCTTAGGTGGAGAGATGCTGCCCCACCCAGTCATGCTCAATGACTCAGAGACATTATGTCCTGCTTAGACCTTGAAAAGATTCATTATTCACTTCTTAATTTGGACATAAAGTTCCAAAGGGTGTGGGACCTTTTCTTGAATATTTTCATAATCCCACAGATTAAAGGTCCATCCATTTTTTTCCTTCTGCATATAAATCCCTTACTTCCAACTTCTTTCATTTAAGATTTACGGTTTTTGATGTGTAAACATAGTATAGTCCAGGTAGTGTACAATATACCTTTTTATAAAAACAGCTCTGTGGAGATAAAAGTTCTGATTAACTTTTCTATATATTGTAAGGTTGGCTTGGAGTCAGGCAATGGGAGGGTGGGGTGTTTTTTTTTTAACTGTTATGAACTGTACATTCAATATCTTTGTTTTGCACTGTACAAACTTCTTTATTGTTTTCTTTCATTGTAAATCTAATAAAAATAATAAAAATGAAGAAATTACTAGGCTTACCTATAGCCCTCTATTTTACAAAGCTCCATGTACTTATCTAAAATTCTCTTAAAAGAGCCTATCATATCCGCCTCCACCACCGTTGCCAGCAGCCCATTCCACACACTCACCACTCTCTGAATAAAAAACTTACCCCTGACATCTCCTCTGTTCCTACTCCCCAGCACCTTAAACCTGTGTCCTCTTGTGGCAACCATTTCAGCCCTGGGAAAAAGCCTCTGACTATCCACATGATCAATGCCTCTTATCATCTTGTACACCTCTTTCAGGTCACCTCTCATCCTTCTTTGCTCCAAGGAGAAAAGGCCACGTTCATTTACCAATTCTCATAAGGTATGCTCCCCAATCCAGGCAACATCCTTGTAAAAATCCTCTGCAACCTTTCTAAGGCAACCAGAACTGAGCACAGTAATCCAAGTGGGGTCTGACCAGGGTCCTATATAGCTGCAACATTACCTCTCAGCTCCTAAATTCAATTCCACGATTGATGAAGGCCAATACAGCATACGCCTTCTTAACCACAGAGTCAACCTGCGCAGACGCTTTGAGTGTCCTATGGACCCCAAGATTCCTCTGATCCTCCACACTGCCAAGAGTCTTACCAATAATACTATATTCTGCCATCATATTTGACCTACCAAAATGAACCACTTCCCACTTATCTGCGTTGAACTCCATCTGCCACCTTTCAGCCCAGTTTTGCATCCTATCAATGTCCCACTGCACATGATAATAACATTTTGTTTGATCGTTTGAAAATCTAGTGAAGTAAATCATTTCAAATTAGATTGAAGGTGATTGAAAATGAAAAGGAACATCTTATGCCCTTGGTGGAATTCCAGAATCTTATAGTAATTAGGTTACTCAAACTAATCCTTTATTTATTTACAGACTCCTGTTAGCATGGTTTCTCAAGGTAATAAATCTGTTCAAATACTTTCAAGAAATAACAAACAGGATAGGCAAAGGAGAATCGGAAAGCCTTTGACAAGTTGTCACATGAGGCTGATAAACAAGATAAGAGCCCAAGGAAGAAAGTCTTCCTTTCCGGGGCGCAGGCCTGAGCAAGGTTGTATGGAAGATTGGCAGTTGCCCATGCAGTGAGTCTCCCCTCACGATGCCAGTGATGTTGTCTAACGGAAGGGCAAGGGCCAATACAGCTTGGCACCGGTGTCATCGTAGGAGTTGCCAGAATGAGGTTGAAGGCAATGTCAGACTGCCTAAGGGACTCCAACTCCTTATTTGTCCTTAGAGTTTACTCCCGAAGACTTTCCCATGAGTGGGTATGGCCGCAAGGCAGTGGGGGTTTGAAATCAGAGTTTTCCCTCTCTCAGATGAACTGCCTTCCTGGGCTGATGAGCTCCATCTACTCAAAGCATTGATATTAAGGTGCCAGGACCCGCCTTCGCACCTTCTCATGTCAGTAGAAACAGTACCACCAGGCTTAGGGGCTAAGCCATATGAAAAGGCCAGGAGTTGGACTTAGTTGTCAGAGTCTATTTGAGGCGCATACTGTGAGGAGCACTTTTAGGTAGTGGGAGCTTATCCCTATTACCACTCCTTGGCTTGACAACTTTGGAACCTTGGAAAGATAGTAGGATTGGCTGATTGGCAGGAGGCAAAGAGTGGGAATAAAGGGATCCTTTTCAAATTGTCCGTCGGTGACTCGTGGTATTCCACAGGAGTCAGCATTCCGGCTGCTTCTTTTTGCTTTGTGTGTTAACAATTTGGATGATGAAAATGATGGCTTTGTGGCCAAGTTTGCAAACAATATGAAGATAGGTGTAGGGTAGGTAGTGTTGAGGAAGCAGAGAGGCTGCAGAACAATTTAGACAGATTAAAAGAAAAGGCAAAGAGGTGATAGTTGGAAAACAGTGTCAGCAAGTGTATGGTTATGTACTTTGGTAGAAGGATTAAATGTACAGACTATTTTCTAAAGGAGGAGAGAATTCAAACAGTTAATATTTCAACAGATTTGTCAGACAAGATTTTCCCTTGAGAAACCATGCTGACTGGAGTCCTTAAATAAATAAAGGATTAGTTTGTGTAACCTAATTACACTAAGAATCTGGAATTCTACCAAGGGCATAAGATGTTCTTTTTCATTTTCAATCAGCGTCAGTCTTACAGCATATAGGACCCTTGTCAGACCCCACTTGGAGTACTGTGCTCAGTTCTGGTCACCTCACGATGGGAAGGATGTGGAAGCCATAGAAAGGGTGCAGAGGAGATTTACAAGGATGTTGCCTGGATTGGGGAGCATGCTTTACGAGAATAGGTTGAGTGAACTTGGCCTTTTCTCCTTAGAACAACAGAGGATGAGAGGAGACCTGATAGAGGTGTATAAGATGATGAGAGGTATTGATAGTGTGGTCAGTTAGAGGCTTTTTCCCAGAGCTGAAATGGCTACCACCAGAGGGCACAGTTTTAACATACTTGGAAGTAGGTACAGAGGAGATGTCAGGGGTAAGTTATTTACGTAGAGAGTGGTGAGTGCATGGAATGGGCTGCCAGCGACAGTGGTGGAGGCGGATATGATAGGGTCTTTTAAGAGCCTCCTGGATAGGTACATGGAGCATAGAAAAATAAAGGGCTAGGGGTAACCCTAGGTAATTTCTAAAGTAAGTACATGTTCGGTACAGCATTGTGGGCCAAAGGGCCTGTATTGTGCTATAGTTTTTCTATGTTTCTAAAAATTTGAGGTGCAAAGGGAATTGGGAGTCATTGTGCAGGATTGCCTAAAGATTAATTTGCAGGTTGAATCAGTATTCGTTTACAACTTAGCATTCGTTTCAAGAAGACAAGAATATTAAGGCAAGGAAATTATTTAAGACCATAGGCATAGAAGCAGAATTAGGCTATTCAGCCCATTGAGCCTGCTCCACCATTCCATCATGGCTGGTTGGTTACTCCTTTCAACCCTGTACTCCTGCTTTCTCCCCTTAGCTTTGGCACAATTACTAGTCAAGAACCAATCAACCTGTGCTATAAATATGCCAAATGACTTGGTCTCCACAGCCATCAGTGGCAATGCATTCCACAGATTCATCATCCTCTGGCTAAAGAAATTCCTCTTTTCAGATGGGACAGCTTTCTACCCCTAGGTTCTGCCCTCAGGTAGACTCCTCCAACTATAGGAAACCTCCTTTTAAGGTCCACTCAAGCTAGGCTTTTCAATATTCAATAGGTTTCAATGAAATCCCTCTCATTCTTCTAAACTCCAGAGCACACAGGCCCAAAGCAATGAAACGTTTCCTATACATTAACCTTTTCATTCCCAGGATCATTCTTGTGAATCTCCTCTGGTCCCTCATGTCCAGCATAGGGATATTTGATGACCAAAAATTAACCCAACAACCATGCTTTGATGGGGAGGACGTCTGAGTTTATATGCAGTCTGAGAGTTGGTAACAATTTTTCCCCTGGTGTTTACGCTGTCAAGTCCTGCTGAAAACAGGATCTACCACACTGGAACCATATGATAACTTGTGATACTTGATGACATGATCATAAGACAAGAGCCCAGAAGGAAATATAGTTCATATAAAATATATTCTCCAGGATTTAATTTCTGTACAGCTATCAGAGAAGTTCAATACTGACAATTTGTTCCCTCAGCATCCCAAGACAGGAAATTCCGTGATTCATTGTGATTATACATGCTTGGTGAAATCCATGACTCCAAGAGCTCTGTCTAATTTAAAAGAACATTTTTACAAATGTGCTTTCTTGAATAAAAAGAGAGGTTGTCCATTAGACAATGTCTTACCATAAGAAATACTTAAAATGTGTACATTTGCATAGTTTCCATAAGATCATAAGACATAGGAGCAGAATTAGGCCATTCAGCCCATTGAGTCTGCTCTACCATTCCATCATGTCTGTTCCTGATTCCCACTCAACCTGCTTTCTCACCATATCCTTTGGTGCCTTGACCAATCAGGAAATGATCAACTTCCACCTTAATTATACCCAGAGACCTAGCTGCACTCCAGTCTGAGGCAGAGAAATCTACAGATTCACCACTCTCTGGCTAAAAAACATTTCTCCTTACCTCTGTTCTAAAAGGTCACCCCTTAATTTTGAAGCTGTTCCCTCTAGTACTGGATACCCCTACCATAGGAAACATCCTCTCCACATCCACCTATCCGGTCCATTCAACATTCGGTAGGTTTCAATGAGATACCCCCTGCATTCTTCTAAATTCCAGTGAGTACAAGCCCAAAGCTCCCAAACACTGCACATAATTAACCCCAATGTCTAATAACATAATGCATTATGTCCATAACACATTAGACATAGGTCAGGAATTATGCCATTTGACCCATCAAATTAGTTCTGCACCTGTGTCATCTGTGTCATTCCAGTGAGAACAGGCCCAAAACTGACAAACACTCCTCATACATTAACCCCTTCATTCCCAGAATTATCCTTGTGAATCTTCTCTGGACTCTCACCAATGACAATACATCCTTTCTGAGATCTTCCTTTTCATGTGCCTTGCACGTTACACACTTGGGAGATCATGGCTCTCCACATCGAATGATCCCTCGCAGTGTCAATGATATCTCACACACTCCACTCCAATTCTGTTATTTTTCACATTGCATTTGTCTTCCTTACCACAGACTCTATTTGCAAATTAACCTTTAGGGAATCCTGCAACTGGGCTCCCAAATGCCCTTGCACCTCAGATTTTTAAATTTTCTCTCCATTTAGAAAATAGTTTACCTTTTCATTTCTTCAACAGAAGTGCATGAACATACATTTCCCAACACTGTATTCCATCTCCAAATCTGTCTAAGTCCTTCTGTAGCCTCTCTCTTTCCTCAAAACTATCTGCCTTTCCACCTTTCTTAATTTCATCTGCAAACTTTGCAAAAAAAGTCATCAATTCCATCACCCAAATCATTGACAGATAATGTAAAAAGAAGCACACCGATCACTGTGGAACGGCACTAGCTACTGGCAGCCAGCCAGAAAAGGCTCCCTTATTCTCACTCTTTGCCTCCTGCCAATCAACCACTGCTTTATCAATGCTAGTATCTTTCCTGTAATACCATGGGCTCTTAATGTATTAAGCAGTCTCATGTGTGCCACCTTATTAAAGGCTTCTAAACATCCAAGTACACTACATCTGTTGATTCTCTTTTGTCTATCCTACTTGTTATTTCTCCATAGAATTCCAACAGATTTGTCAGACAAGATTTTCCCTTGAGTAAATCATGCCGATTACAGCCTATTTTATTATGTGCCCCTAAGTACCCTGAAACCACATCCTTAACAATTGAATCCAACATTTTTCCAACTAATAAGGTCAATCATACAAAGAGGCCTAAAATTTCCTTTTTTCTGTCTCTCCCGTTTTGAAGAGTGATGTTTGAAATTTTCCGGTTTCCCAGAACCATTCCAGAATCCAGTGATTCTTGAAAGATCATTACTAATACCTCTTCAGGCACCTCCTTCGGAGCTCTGGAGTGTACGTCATCTGGTCCAGGTGACTTATCTACCTTCAGACCTTTTATTTTGTGCGTGGTTCGCAGGGTGAATAAGTAGTATGGAAAGCAAATGCAATGTTAGCATTGATTTTGAAAGGACAAGAATATAAATGCAAGGATGTACTGTCATTTCCGATTAACTGAACTCTGAAACTCACACTTGCTCCTCAATCACATTTCATTTACTTGTGCACAAGGAAAACAGCAAGTCTCTTGTCACCACACTGTTCCGAAGTTTGAGCAAACAAATACCACTTTTATTCAGAAATCGAATGAGGATACAGATGTAGACTAATTAGTAACCTTGTGTATGATCAGCTTCCTAATTCTCATAATCAGTCACCAATCACACTGCGGCAACACACACAAAATGCTGGAGGAACTCAGCAGGTCAAGCAGCATCAAATGAAATGTGTAAACAATGGATTTTTCCGGCCAATAGCCTTTATCAGACTTCATCATGACAAATGGCTCCGGGAAACTATGTTCATCAAAGGCTTCTCTTCAAAGGCCTTTCTTGCCTGGGTTGACTGCTATTATATGTAAACTCTACTTGCCTAGACATTACCTTAAACCTTGCCGGAACTTCCACAGTACTGCTAAAGCTATATAAGGTCAGACCATATGTCAATATTATGACCATACTGTGAGCAATTTTTGGCCCTGTATCTAAGGAAATATGGCTTGATCTTGGAGAGGCCTAGAAATAGTTCACAAGAATGATTCCAGGAATGAAAAGCTTCATGTATGAGGAAAATTTGATGGTTCTGAGCCTGTACTTGATGTACAGAAGGAGGAAGGAAACCTACCGGTACTGACTAATCTGAATAGAGTGGATATGGAGAAGTTGCTTCCATTAGTAGGTGAGTACAAGATCTGAGGGCACAGCATTTCAATAAAGGGATTTCCCTTTAAGACTGAGATGAGGAGGAAAGTCATTGGATACTTTTAAGAAATTGACAGGCCTTTGATTGGAAAAGAATTTAAAGGTTCTTGGAGAAGGCAGGAGAATAAACTTTAAAAATGTCAACCACAATTGAATGGTGGAGCAGATTAATGGGCCAAATGGTCTAATTTTACTCCAGTACCTTTTGGTCTTAATGCTTGTTCAAACTGAAAACACCGTCCATCCTTCTGTTATAGGATGACCTTTCCATTACAGTCAGCCCTCCTTAATCGCGGGTTCCACATGCGCAGATTTAACCTACCACAGAACGGGAAAACCCTAAAGTTGAGCATTGTTTGGCTCACATCTCGTTCGTTCGTTACTTGTGTTGTGAGCAAGAGGAAGGAGTTTAAATCTAGTAAGGGATGGCTGGCTTGCTATGTAAAGCACTACAGCCTCAAGAACTTAAAGATCACGGGAGAATCGGGATCGGCTGTTTGTTCATTTCCATTGATGTTGCCTGACATGCTGATTTTCTTCAGCATTTTGTATGTGTTGTAGTGAAATTATTTGTTCAGCATCATTGCCTGGCACATATTCTCTATCACAAACACAAGGAAATCTGCAGATGCTGGAAATTCAAGCAACACACACAAAATGGTTCCACTGGGCTTAAAAGCTAAGCTGCATGCAAAATTCAGGAGCTGGATTTGGTTGTCAGAGGATATTTGAGGTGCATGCCATTGGGAATACTTGATAGGTAGTGGGAGCTTGTCCCCACTATCACTCCTGGTTATAACAACTTTGAGAAATCAATTCCTTAATAATAAATTGGTTTACTGTTGCCACGTACATCTCAGTAGTGTGAAAGGCATTTGATGCATATGTTCATACAGATCAATTCTTACATAGTGCATTGTGATAGTACAAGGTTAAATAGCAATGCTGAATAAAGTATAACAGCTGGAGACGGATGTTGTCTGGTGTGGGGAGCATGCTTTATGAGAATAGGTTGAGTGAACTTAGCCTCTTCTCCTTGGAGCCGTGGAGGATGAGAGATGACCTGATAGAGGTGTATAAGATGATGAGAGGCACTGATTGTGTAGATAGTCAGAGGCTTTTTCCCAGGGCTGAAATGGCTATCATGAGAGGACACAGTTTTAAGGTGTTTGGAAGTAGGTACAGAGGAGATGCCAGGGGTAAGTTTTTTTATGCAGAAAGTGGTAAGCAGGTGGAATGGGTTGCTGGTGATGGTGGTGGAAGTGGATACGATAGGGTCTTTTAAAAGACTCCTGGAAGGTACATAGAGCTTAGGAAAATAAAGGGCTATAGGTAACCATAGGTAATTTCTAAAGTAAGTACATGTTCAATACAGCATTGTGAGCTGAAGGGTTTGTATTATGCTGGAGGTTTTTTATGTTTTCTAAGGTGCAGTGTAGGTAGACAATAAGGTGTTAGATCATAATGAGGTAGATTTTGAGGTCAAGAATCCATTTTACTGAACTATATTTGAGACTTGGTCACCATCAGCAAAGCTAACATTTATTTCCATCCCCAACTGCACTTAAGTAGGTAGTTAAGATTTTTTTCCAAGATTGGCTTTAATTGTAACAAGTGCATCAAAGAATACAGTGAAATGTGACATTTTCATCTAAGGATGTGTTGAGGACAGCCCATAAGTGCTACCATGCATCTGGTGTCAACATAACATGCCCACAACTGACTAATCTTAACCTGTATATCTTTGGAACATGGGCAGAAAATGGAGCTCCCAGAAGATACCCATGCAATAAATCACAGTCAGTGGCAAGAATTGAATCCCAATCACGGATTCTGTAAAGCGATGTGCGATCTACTAAATCTACTCTGTTTCCTTCTTGAACTACTGATAAACATGCTCCCATGGCCCTATTGGATAGTTAGTGCAGGATTTAGACTCAATAATGATATAGAATTGTTAAGCCAGGTTGCTGTGTGGTTTGGAAGGGAACCTGTAGGAGCAAATGGTACCTTTGTCTTAATTGGTGGTAGAGGTTGTAGGTGTGGCTCTTTAATGAAGGATCAAAGAGCTAAGATGCACTTATCTTGACCACTAGTTTGAGGGAGACAGATCAAGGAAGATCATTGTATGAAGCTTCAAACTCTAGATGTCCCTGTTGCGCAAAAGTGGACTTTGCATGAATCATGTCATTATCAGTTGCAGTTTTGTTGCTGTTGGAAGATGATTTGAATCTCTACCAAAATCACCCACTGTAAAACCAGGCCTGGAACTTTTTCTCCCAGATGAGGACATTATTGCATTTCACTCTGGGTAGCATTGAAACTGGATCAAATTTGGTTGAGTCAAGTTATGGTCATGTGAACCATGAAATGTGAACTATTTTGCCTTTGAGAATCTCATTATCATACACCCTTATTAATAAGTTTCTATTCTCAGTCTAATTATCTGCTTTTAATTTGAAGTTGAGTTATTTTTAAATTTTCCAAAGTAAATTGTTCAATTGGTTCATTATTATCACATGTACTGAGGCAGAGTGAAAGAATTTTGTTTTGCATGGCATCTCAACAGATCATTTTATTACCACAATGCATTGAGTTAGCACTAGTAAAAAATTAGCGGAGTGCAGAATACAATGCAACAGTTTCAGTAAAGTACAGAGAAAATGTAGCTCAGCAGAGTAGCGGCCAGCATAATGCTTTACCGTGCCAGCAATAAAGGACTTCTACGTTCCCCAGGGATTGTGTGCATTTCCTTCAATTGTTCCGATTTCCTCCCACATTCCAAGTATGGATTTGGGTAGTAAAATGTATCATGCTATGTTGATGCTAGAAGCATGGTAATACTTGCGGGTTTTCCTTACCACATCCTCAGATTATGTTGGTTGGTGACACAAATGTTGCATTTCACTGAATGTTTTGATGTACTTGTGACAAATAAAGCTAATCTTTAAATTCTGTTATGCATGTTGGTATAGGACATGCATATAATATAAATTATACCCAAATGATACATAAAAATTATACCAGACTGTGAAGAAAGTAATAGTTGCCCAGGTAAGGTCAAGAACCTGTTGGTTATAGAGTCATAGAATCATGGAGAGGTACAGCACCGATGCAGGCTATTCAGCCCATCTAGTCCATGCTGAAAATGTTCAAACTGCCCTCTCCCATAGACCTGCCCCGGGACTAGAGTCCCCCCCATATCCCTACCATCCATATATCTATCCAAACTTCTCCTAAATGTTGAAAATGATCTTCCATGTGCCACTTGTGCTGGTAGCTCATTCCACATTCTCTCGACCCTTTTAATGAAGAAGCTTTCCCTTATGTTCCACTTCAACTTTTCACATTTCACCCTTAACCCATGACCTCTGGTGGTAGTCCCACCCAACCTCAGTAGAAAAAGCCTGCTTGCAATTACCCTATCTACACCCCATATAATTTTTCATACCTCAATCAAATCTCCTCTCAATCTTCTACGTTCTAAGGAATACAGTCCTAACCTATTCAATCTTTCCTTATTACTCAGGACCTCCAGACCCGTCCACATCCTTGCAAATTTTCTCTGTACTCTTTCAACCTTGTGTGGTGAACTACGTGTGCCTGTCTGGACATGCCCCCTGCTGACTGCTCCTGTGGCTCCTCCCACAGACCCCTGTGTAAAGGCGATCAGAGCCTGGGCCCGGCCTCTCAGTCTCCAGGATGTAGTATGGTGGTCACTCACTGCTGGTTCCTTCTTCCAGTCAATAAAAGCCGATATCTCGCCTTTACATCTCAGAGTGAGTTATTGATGGTGCATCACCTTGTTTACATTTTTCCTGCAGGTAGGTGACCAAAACTTCAAACAATACTCCAAATTAGGCTTTACCAATATCTTATAAAACTTCAGTATAACATCCCATCATTGTACTAACTTTTATAAAGGCCAACTCATTCTCTAATAGCAGATCTATTATCACAGGCTCTCTCATTAGGACTCCTACGAGCTGATGAAGGAAACTTTCCTGAACACCTTTGACAAACTCTATTCCATCTAGTTTTTTTACAGTATGGAATTCCCAGTCAATATATGGAAATTTAAAATCACCTACTGTAGCAAACTAACTTTTCTTGCAACAGTAGAACCATAGAACCATAGAACATTACAGCACAGAAACAGGCCTTTTGGCCCTTCTTGGCAGTGCCAAACCATTTTTATTCCTAGTCCCAATGACCTGCACCTGGGCCATTTCCCTCCAAACCCCTCTCATCAATATACCTGTCCAAGTTTTTCTTAAATGTTATAAGTGAGCCTGCATTCACCACTTCATCTGGCAGCTCACTCCACACTCCCACCACTCTCTGCGTGAAGAAGCCAATGTTCCCTTTAAACTTTTCCCCGTTCACCCTTAACCTGCAACCTCTTGACGAATTTGTTCCTCTAAATCCCTAGGACTTTTTATTGATCTGTAATATAGCTCCATTAATATGACCGTACCTTTCTTATTACTCAGTTTCACCCATAATGTTTCCCCTGTTGGGTTCTTCAGTCTGTCCTGGCAGTGGATTGTCATGTCTTTTTTCTTGACTAGTAATGCTAATCCCAGAATATTCATCTGCCAGTCTTGTCCCTCTTGCAACCAAGTGTTGCAATATCCAGGTGTTGATCGATGCCCTGATCTCATCAACCTTTCCTACGATACTTCTTGCATTAAAATATACATATTTCAAGATGCGAGTAGCATCATGCTTAATCTTTTGATTCTTGACTTTTGCCTGAGATCTAACCAACATCTGGCTCCACAACCACTCCATTAACTGTTCCGACACTCCAGTTCCCATTCCCCTGCAACTCTAGTTTAAACCGCACTGTGCAGCATTAGCAAAACTTCTCACTAGGATATTCATCCCCCTCCAGTTCAGGTGTAAATCGTCTCTTCTGAACAGGTCCCACCTTCCCTGGAAGAAAGCCCAGTGATCCAACATCTTATGCCCTCCTTCCTACACCAATTCCTTCACCACATGTTAAACTGTATAATCTTCCTATTTCTGGCCTCACAAGCATGTGCCATGAGTAGCAATCCAGAGGTTACAACTCTGGATATCCTGCCTTTTAACTTAGCACTTAGTTACCTGACCTCCCCAAGCAGAACTTTGTCTCTCATCTTATCCATGTCATTGCTAACACTGGCAGTTCATCCTACTGCTTAAGAATGCTGAAGACTCAATCTGAGATATCTCTGGCCTTGGCACTTGGGAGGCAACATACCATCTGTGAATCTTGTCATCACCCACAGAACCTCCTTTCTGCTCCCCTAACTAACAAATCCCTTATCACCACAATGCTTCTTCTCCCCCTTTCCCTTCTGAGCCACAAAGGTACTTTGCACTGTCACCTTGACCCCTTTCCCCTTCCTGACTGTCGCCCAGTTTCCTATGTCCTGAACCTTGGATGTAACTACCTCTCTATGTGTCCTATCTACACAGAATATATGGAAATGTAGCTCTTCTGTATCTAGTGGTTTGGGACTTCGAGTTGGTAGCCATAAATTAGAAATAATTGAATATCTTTTTGGTGGAATATTTGATAAATGCACAAAAATCTTCTGGAGTTGCTGAAGGGGAAAGTTTGAATTCAAATTGATTGTCATCAGTCAGAAGCAATGTTCATCCTCGCAACTTCGGCTGCAATTGGATTCATCAGTCAAGGAGAGGTTGAAAACAATACTGATGTTACAATGAAAAAATAAAAGAAAAAAGGTCGAGATGCAACTCCTGAGAGACCTTGAGAGATTATGTCTGGAATTGTGGCTCGGTGACCTCCAGGAGATAGAGAGGAGCTACAGGGAGTTAGTTACCTCAAGCCTAGATAAGTGGGTGATGGTCAGGGAAGTGAAGGGAAGAGCTCAGATAGTAGAGAGCACCCCTGTGGCCATCCCTATAAGTAATTGTTATCTCATTTGGATGTAGTTGAAGGATGCAACCTTGGCGATCGGGTCTCTGGCACTGAGCCTGGTTCTGTGGTGCAGAAGGGAAAGAGAAAGATGAGGAATATAGTAGTGATAGGGGATTCCATAGTGAGGGGAACCGACAGGAGGTTCTGTCAGCCTGATAGAGATCCCATATGGTGCGTTGCCTCCCAGATGCCAGGGTACGGGATGTCTCAGATCGGGTGCAGAGTATTCTGAAGGGAGAGGGTGAACACTAGAAGTCTTGCTATACATTGGTACCCATGACATGGGTAGAAAAAGGGAGGAGGTCCTGAAGAGAGAATTCAGGGAGTTGGGTAGGAAGCTGAAAAGCAGGTCCTCCAGGATCGTAATCTTAGGATTGTTGCCTGTACCACGTGCTAACAAGCACAAGAATAGCATGATCAGGCATATTAGTACATGGCTATGAGACTGGTGTAGGGGGCAAGGCACCCAGAACATGCCCGCATCTTATTGTTATCTTCACATGCTCTGGATATTTTCAATGATTTCAAGTTCCTTAGCCCCATCATCTTATTTTCACTATGGATGTCCAGTACCCTATACACCTCAATCTCCCATCAGGAAGACGTCAAAGTACTCTGTTCTCACCTTGTATCTCTCTGCTATCACCAAGGCCCACTGTCCCTGCTTCAGCTGCTTAATAAGATAAAATCCAAAGGCATTACTTGAAAGACTGGAAAGATAATTTCATGGATAGAGGAATGGCTGACAGGCAGGAGACAGCGAATAGTAATAAAGGGGGTCTTTTCTGTTTGGCTGCCAGTGACAAGTGGTGTTACTCATGTGTCAGTATTGGAACTGCTACTTTTCACATTGTTTGTCAATGACTGTGATAATGAAATTGATGGCTTTGTGGCAAAGTTTGCAGATGATGCGAAGATAGGTGGAGGGCTAGCATTCTGACAGGCTGCATCATTGTCTGGTATGGGGAGCGGGGTGCTACTGCACAACACCAAAAGAAGCTGCAGAGGGTCTGTAAATTTAATCGGCTCCATCTTGGGCACTAGCCTACAATGTACTCAGGACATCTTCAAGGAGCGGTGTCTTAGGAAGGTGGCGTCTATGATTAAGGATCCCCATGACCCAGGACTTGCCCTCTTCTCATTGTTACCACCAAGAACACAGTACAAAAGCCCAAAGGGACATATTCAGTGATTCAGAAACAGCTTCTTCCCCTCTGCCATCTGATTCCTAAATGGACATTGAATGCTTGGCCACTACCTCACTTTTGTTTAATTACTATTGCACCACTATTCTTAATTTAATGACAATATGCATGTATGTAAATAAATATATGTATTTATTTTTTTTAATATGTTGTAGCCTGGGGAAAAGTACACACTCAGGACAACAAATACTTTTTCAGGTTTTAATTCCTTTATCTGTTTTAGATGTTTAAGTGCCAGAAGAGGGCCTTAAAACAAAACGAACGACTTTATAATCAGGTCCTGCCATCCCAACAGAATCAACAAACTCATTCGTAAGGCCAGTGATGTTGTGGGAGTGGAACTGGACTCTCTGACAGTGGTGTCTGAAAAGAGGATGCTGTCCAAGTTGCATTCCATCCACTCCATAATGTACTGGTTAGGCACAGGAGTTCATTCAGCCAGAGACTCATTCCACTGAGATGTAACACTGAGCATCATAGGAGGTCATTCCTGTCTGTGGCCATCAAACTTTACAACTCCTCCCTCAGAGTGTCAGACACCCTGAGCCAATAGGCTGGTCCTGGACTTATTTCCACGGCATAATTTACTTATTATTATTTAATTATTTCTGGTTTTATTTTGCTATATTTCTACTCTATTCTTGGTTGGTGCAACTGTAACGAAACCCAATTTCCCTCGGGATCAATAAAGTATGTCTGTCTGTCTGTCTGTCTATCTCCATTTAACCTTCGATCCACACACTTGTGTATTGACCAATTGCATATGTAGTATAAAAAGACTTAAAGAAAACCACACAAAATTAATATGGTACTAATACGGTAGTGGCAATTCTGAATGAACACAATACAAACAACATTAGAATCCCCCAAGCCTGGACCTTATACACAGCAGCGAAAAATATAAGCAAATACATCTCATCTAAGACATCTACTACTTTAAGTACACACGTGCTGAAATCCCGAACAGAGACTAAACATTCATGTTACGCTGTTACATGCACAATCCGTCATGAGACAATAAAGTTAGACAAAAGGTACACTTTAGCATAACTTTTACAAGATATTGCCTGGTAGTTAAATTACAGGAAGACTGACCTACTTGGCTGGTAAGGAACTTTGCACAAGCCACGCTATCCAGCGTTGAGTACGTTACTCATGAAAATCTAAAGCATCCACATATAAAACATGCCAAATTACCAATATTCTCAATTCACCAACAAACATAAACTAATTCACATGGATATTATAAATTAATGCTCACCTTTCCTCACCGAGCCCAGTACCTCTGGGAGGAACTCGATTCCAATGCCCCACCAGCCTCTTCAGCAGAAAACAAAATGGTCTCCCACTATCCCGTGTGTGCGTAATGACGTCACCATCTCCACTTAAAGGCACAGACTATTCTAGCATTACCCAGATGGATGCCTGAGTACACTTTTTAACAATAATGAATAGCATTTCATGGTCACCCGATTACATATATTATCATGTATTTCATTGTACTGCTGCCACTAAGTTAACAAAGGTCATGACATATGCCAATGATAATAAACCCGATTCTGATTCTGATTCTAAAAGAGAACCTGTAGTTGGTGGTGTTAACTTTGTCTTATTTGGTGGGAGAGGTTATAGGTTTGTCTCTTTAAAGAGTGAGTATAGAACTAAGATGCACTTTTCTGGATCACTAGTTTCGGGGAGAATGTTCAAGGAAAATCACTGCTTGAAACCTCAAACTCTAGATGTCCCAGTGGGCAGAAGTAGACTCTGCGGGAATCATGTCATTATCACTTGTAGGTCTGATGCTGTTGGAAGTTGACATGGATTCCTACCAAAAGCCCCCACAATAAAATCACACATTTGACCTATTCTCGCAGATGTGAACGCTACCACAATTCACTCCAGGTGGCATTGAAAATGGATCAGATTAAGTTGATTTAGTATTTGGTCATGTGCACAATGAAATGAGAACATTTTCACCTTTGGAAATCTTACCATCATACACACTCATTGCTAAGTTGCTGTTCTCAGTCTAATTGTCTGCTGCTAATTTAAAGTTAGACCATAAGACATGGAAGCAGAACAAGAACATTTGGCCTATCGAGACTGCTGTCTCATTTCATAATGGTTGATACAATGTTCCTCTCAGCCCCTATCTACGGTATTCTCCCTGTACCCTTTCATGCCCTGATCACTCAAGAATTTATCAACCCTTGCCTTCAACATACATAAAGATTTGTCTTCTACAGCTGCTTGTGGCAAAGAGTTCCAAGGATTCACTACTCTCTGGCTAAAGAGATCCCTCCTTTTTTCTGTTCTAAATGGACAGCCCTCTATTCTGAGGCTGTATTCTCTGCTCTTAGACTCTCACACCATAGGAACATCCTCACCATGTCCACTCTTTCGAGTCCTTTCAACCTTCATAGAACATAGAAATCTACAGCACATTACAGTCCCTTCAGCCCACAATGTTGTGCTGACCATGTAACATTCTATAAAATGCCTAGAATTTCCCTACTGCATAGTCCTCTATTGTTCTAAGCTTCATGGACCTATCTAAGAGTCTCTTAAAAGACCCTATTGTATTGGCCTCCACCACCATCATCAGCAATGCATTCTATGCACCCACCTCTCGCTCTGTGAGAAACTTACCACTGACATCCCTAGTTTTAATAAGGTCACCGCTCATTCTTTTGCATTTCATTGAATACAAGCCCAGAGCCATCAAATGTACTTCATATGACAGCCCTGGGATCAATTTTGCAAACCCTTTGAAACCTCTCCAGTTTCAGAACATCATTTCCAAGATAAGGGGCTCGAAACTGCTCACAATACTCCAAATGAGGCCTCACCAGGGTCAACTTTACATCCTTTCTTTTATATTCTAGTCCCCTTAAAATGAATGCTAACATCGCATTTTCCTTCCTTACAACAGACTCATCCTGAAAATTAACTTCTAGGGAATCCTGCACAAGGATTCCCAAATCCCTTTGCACCTCAGTTTTTTTGTATTTTATCTGCATTTAGAAAATAGTCAGTCTTTTCATTTCTTCTACCAAAGTGCATGACGGTACACTTCCTGACACAGTATTCCATCTGCCATTCCTTTGACCATCCTCCTAATCTGTCTAAGTTCTTCTATAGTCTTGCTACTTCCTCAAAACTACCTGCCACTCCACCTACCTTCATATCATCAGCAAATTTTGCAACAAAGCCATCAATTCCATCATCCAAATCATTGACATATGTAACACTTACCCAACAGGCTGGTATACGTCTAGGGGAAAAGGAGATCCCGCCACTCACCAACCCCACCTCCCGTACACGCAGGTGCTGTGAGAATCAAGTTTATGCCGCGTGTACACACACAATATCAAACTCACACCAAATACCGTTATGGAATACACTTTAAAGATTTTACTAAAACTAAAAGAGTACTATGCAATACAGTATATATGAAGGAAAAGAAAATAAAGTAAAAGGCACCAACTTATCAAAGTTCAGTCAGTTTAGTGCACATCGTTGGAGCTCAACCATCGAACCATTCGACCCCTCGTCACTTTCCTCCGACCTCCACATCCTCGCACCTGGGACCAGCCCCGGTGGTCGACTGAGCAGTGCAACGCACGTCCACCTTCCTTGGCGTCTCCTTTTGACCTCCCTTGAAAAGACTGCGAAACCTCCAAGCACCCAGCCTCACAAGACAAAATAACATTCCCCATTGGTTAAAAAATGAATGCAATCCCAATATCAGCAAGTCCAAAGCTAAACAACTGCGAGAGAAAACACTTACCAAAAATAAAAGCATTCCTACTCCAGCAAACCAAAGAAGCCATTTTGATTAACATACACAGTACATTGTACACATATAATGTAAAAAGAATTGATCTAAACACAGAGCCTGTGGAACACCACTCATCAACCAGAAAAGGCTCCCTTTATTCCCACTCTTTGCCTCCTGCCAATGAACTACTGACTTATTTATGCTAGAATCTCTCCTGTAACACCATGGGTTTGTAGCTTGTTAAGCAGCCTGTGTGGCACCTTGTCAAAGGCCTTCGGAAAATCCAAGGACTCGACACAATGTATATAAATGACCTGGATGAAATTATAGAAAGTTGGGTTAATAAATTTGCAGATGTTACCAAGATTAGTGGAGTTGTAGTTAGTGTAGAAGACTGGAAAATATTACAGCACAATATTCACCTGTTGCAGATATGCACTGAGAAATGGCAGATGGAGTTTAACCCAGATAAATGTGAGGTGTTGCACTGCAGTAGGAAAAATGCAAACAGACGGTACACTAGAAACATAGAAAACTTACAGCACAATACAGGCTCTTTGGCCCACACAGCTGTGTCAAAAATGTCTTTATAGTAGATCCACCTAGGCTTCCCCATAGCTCTCTATTTTTCTAAGTTCCATGCATCCATCTAGGTGTCACTGAAAAGACCCTATAGTTTCCACGCCGGCAACCCATTCCATGCACTCACCATTCTCTGCATATAAAACTTAACCCTAACATCTCCTCTGTACTTACTTCCAAACACCTTAAAACTATGTCCGGTTGTGCTAGCCATTTCAGCCCTAGATAAAAGCCACTGACTATCCACACTATCAATGCCTTTCATTATCTTGTACAACTTTATCAGGTCACCTCTCCTCCTCTGTTGCTGCAAGGGGAAAAGGCCGAGTTCACTCAACCTATTCTCATATGGCATGCTCCCCAATCCAGGCAACATACTTGAAAATCTCCTCTGCACCCTTTCTATGATTTCCACATCCTTCCTGTAGTGAGGCAACCAGAACTGAGCACAGTACTCCAAGTAGGGTCTGACCAGGATCCTATATAACTGGAACATTTCCTCTGGCTCTTAAACTCAATCTCATGAATGATGAAGGCCAATGCACCATGTGCCTTCTTAACCACAGAACCATAGCAGCATTGAGTGTCTTATGGACTTGGAAACCAAGATCCCTCTGATCCTCAGACTGCCAAGAGTCTTACCATTAATGTCTTATGGACCACAGAACCAACCTGCATAGCAACATTGAGTGTCTTATGGACTTGGAACCCAAGATCCCTCTGATCCTTCAGACTGCCAAAAGTCTTACCATTAATCTGCCATCATATTTGATCAACCAAAATGAACACCCTCACACTTACCTGGGTTGATCTCCATCTGCCACTTCTCAGCCTTGTTTTGCAACCTATCAATGTCTCACTGTAACTGCTGACAGCCCTTCACCCTATCCACAACATCCCCAACCTTTCTGTCATCAGCAAATTTACTAACCTATCCCTCCACTTCCTCATCTAGGTCATTTATAAAAATCACAGAGTCAGAATCCCAGAACAGATCCCTGAGGCACATCACTGGATACCATCCTCCATGCAGAATATCACCCATCCACAACCACTCTTTGCTTTTTGTGGGCAAGCCAGTTCTGGATCCACAAAGCAATGTCCACTTGGATCCCGTGCCTCCTTACTTTCTCAATAAGCTTTTCATGGGGTACCTTATCAAATGCCTTGCTAAAATCCATATACACTACAACTGCAATTTCTGGATATGTTATTCATTAATAGTTGAAATATTTCTTACAATGGTAACAACCTGCATTGCTATAGTGCTTTTAAAAGGAATGAAGATAAAAATAAAAATCCTGAACGGATTTTGCAGAACTGTATGTCAGAAGAATCCGAGGTCAGTAGAAGTGGTTGGATCCAAAATATTCTAACAGAAAAACAGAAATTTTTATGAACTATTGAGTTTAAAATTCCTCCATGTGACGCCATAGGTTTAAAATGGCTTAAAATAGCAGGCAGAGTAGAACAGCGGAAGACTTTGAGAAAATTACCCCAAATGCATCAATTGGCTTTCAATGATATATTGACAGAAATAAGCAGAATGGATTAAAATTTGCCAATTCCATTGAAAGGCAATTTCTGGATTTCATATAGACATGAGGAGAGATAACTTGGCTTTTGATTCTGAGATACATCCTAGGATGGACTGGGACACATCATCAGTGATGTAACCTGTGGTCATTGGGGGTTTCAGGTCTTACACAATCAGGTACCCTCACCCAGGTATCCCAAACAGGATTGATCAAGCACTTACTTGTGTCCCAGCAGCAATGGTCCATGGGTCATATCTCTTGATCTATAGCCACCTGGAGGCTTGCTTGGCAGCCTCTGTCATGGCCCTAATGGCTCTTTTCTTTGCAGCCCTCGTAATGCCAAGGAGAGAACAACCAGCAAAACCTCTAAACTCAACAGTGTACTGCCCTACCAACAACTGGCATTTAGTTTTTGTAAGTTCAAATGCCTTCTCAATCCAGTCACTATGAATTCTACCATGACCACCTGTTTCAAGGTTTCTGGCAGAATAACCATGTGATTATGTTGCAATGAAGTCTGAGAATTTTAATTGCTTGTGCCAAGATCCTTTTAGCTTACTTTGAACTTTCTTAGCATTTCCTTCAAGATTCAGCATTCAAGTTTATTTGTTATGTGTACGTTGAAACTTACAGTGAAATGCCTTGTTTGCATTAACAACACCCCCAGACTTCCAATTCAATACCTGGAACCTGATCCTCGACATTGTTCTTAGGATGCGCCAGTCACCAACATAGGCTTTGAGCTACAGCCTCACCAATTTGCGAACTCAAGGGGTTGGAACACCTTCCTCCTGCTCATACAGAACTCTGACTCCAGAATGTAGCTTCTGCATCTCTCTGGGACATACAGATTTTACTTGTTCCCCTCTTTCCCTTTCTGTTCTTGCACATTACCTCTATCTGAAACCATACCCCCTTCCGTTCTCCTATGGTACACTCTTCTCCAATCATCTTCTTCCGTTTACCTTTTCCACCTATCACTGACAGCTTGTACAGTACTCCTTCCCCTCACCCCAACTTCTTATTCTGGCTTGTCACCCCTTCCTTTCCAGTCCTGATGAAGGGTCTTGAACTGAAATGCTGACTGTTGGTGCCTCTCCACAGATGACCCCGAATCTGTTGAGTTCCATAAGAATAGCAGCAGAATTAGGCCATTCAGCCCATCAAATCTACTCGGCCATTTCATCATGGCTGATCCCGGATCCCTCTCAACCCCTTACATGTGCCTTCTCACCGTATCCTTAGATGCAATGACTGATCAGGAAATGAACAACTACCACCTTAAATATACCCACGGACTCCACCACAGTCTGTGGCAGAGCATTCCACAGATTTACTACTCTCTGGCTAAAACAGTTCTTCCTTACCTCTGTTCCAAATGGTCGCACCTCAATTTTGAGGCTGTGCCCTCTAGTACTGGATACCCTCACCATCGGAAACATCCTCTCCACATCCACCCTATCTAATCCTATCAATATTCATAAGAACATAAGAAATAGGAGCAGGAGTAAGCCATGTGGTCCATCGAGCCCGCTCCATCATTCAGTAAGATTGTGGCTGATCTGACCATGCAATCATCTCCATTTACCTGCCTTTTCCCCATAAACCTTAATTCCCCTTCAATGCAATAATCTATCCAACCTTGTCTTAAACATATTTACTGAGGTAGCCTCTACTGCTTCATTGGGCAGAGAAGTCCACAGCTTCACCAGTCTCTGGGAAAAGCAACTCCCCCTCATCTCCGTCCTAAACCTACTTCCCCAAATCTTGAGTCTACGTCCCCTAGTTTTGTCTCATCCACCAGTGGAAACAACTTTCCTGCCTCTATCTTTTCTATTCCTTTCAAAACTGTTTTTGTATTTTTCTATAAGATCTCTTCTTATTCTTCTGAATTCCAATGAGGACAGTCTCTGGTGACTCAATCTCTCCTCGCAGTCTAACCCCTTCATCTCCGGGATCATCCTGGTGAACCTCCTCTGCACTGTCTCCATAGCCAGTGTGCACTTCCTCATTAAGGAGACCAGAACTACATGCAGTACTCCAAATGTGGCCTCACCAATATCCTGTACAGTTGCAGCATAACCCCCTGTTCTTAAATTTATTCCCTCTAGTAACGAAGGCCAACAGTCCATTTACCTTCTTGATAGCCTGCTGCACCTGCAAACCAACCTTTTGTGATTCATTCGCAAGCACTCCCAGGTCCTTCTGCATGATAGCATGCTGCAATTTCTTACCATTTGAATAATAAGCTGCTCTTTCATTTATCCTTCCAAAATGGATGACCTCACATTTACCAACATTGTACTCCATCTGCCAGAACCTTCCCCATTCACTTAACCTATCTATAACTCTCTGCAGACTCTCCATATATTTTCTGCACAATTTGCTTCTCCACTCAATTTAGTGTCATCAGCAAACTTAGATACATTACACTCAGTATCCTCTTCCAGATCATTAATGTATATTGTGAACAGTTGCAGGCCCAGTACTGACCCCTGTGGCAACCAGATTGACCAAGCAGAGGAATGCCCATGTATCCCAACTCTCTACTTTCTATTAGTTAACCAATCCTCTATCCATGCTAAGACATCACCCCCAACTCTATAAATCCTTATCTTATGGATAATTCCTTCTGTCTTATCTATCTTCTGACCCACAAGTTTGCTTAGCACTGTCTCTTTAGAGATATCTATTGTATTGAGGTCTTCACTTCCCATTGCATTCATAATATCTCTCTTTGGCATGTTAGATGTGTCCTTCACTGTGAAGGCCGGCACAAAGTAGTCATTAAAAGCCTTGGCCATTTCCTCATTACCCAATATCAATTCCCCTTTCTTGTCCTCCAAGGGACCTATGTTCACTTTAGCCACCCTTTTCCACTTATAAAAAAACATTTACTATCCATTTTTATATTTTGTGCTGGTTTATTTTCATATTCCAGCTTCCCTTTTTTTATTGCTTTATTGCTCGCTTAGTGGTACATTGTTGCTGGTTAAAGTTTTCCAGTCTTCCTGTTTCCCACTACTCCTGGTGACTTTGTATGCACAAGTTTGTAGTTTGATACTTCTTTTATTTCCTTAGTTATTCAAGGCTCGCTCTCCCCACCCTTTCTGTCCTTGCTTTTAACTGGAATATCCTTTTGTTGAGCACTGTGAAAAATTTCTTTGCAAGTCTCCCACTGTTCCTCAGCTGTCCCAACACATAGCCTGTGTTCCCAGTCTCTCATCCCATTATAGTTTCCATTGCTTAGGCATAATACACTGGTTTTAGATCAAACTATTGCACCCTCCATTTGTATGAGAAATTCAAGAATACTGTGATCACACTTTCCAAGATGATCCCGAACTACAAGATCACTAGTTTTACCGCTCTGATTGCACAGGACCAGGTCTAAGATAACACGTTCCCTGGTAGATTCATTAACATGCTGTTCAAGAAAGCCATCATGGATATATTCCATGAAGTCTTCAAACTCCCTTGACCAACTTGTGCAAGTTAAAGTCTCCTACAATTACTGTCTCATTCTGACATGCATCAAATATTTCCCTCTTTATTGCCTGTGCCGCTGTAAATTTATTATTCAGTGGCCTATTGACAATTCCCACCAGTGATTTCTTTCCCTTTACAACTCCTAATCTCTACCCAAAGTGATTCAACATTCTGCTCCTTAGATCTCATATCGTCTGTCACTAACACCCTGATCTCATCTCTAATTAAAAGGGCTACCCCACCTCCCTTTCAAATACAACGCCCTTACACTCATTGTGTTTTTAATATCTTGTAATCATTTACTCTTTTGCAGTTGACTTTTCTTCACCCCACTCTTACTTTACTTTTTTTCTTTTGCTTTTTCTTTATCTTTATCTACACTTTTCCTTTTTACTTTATCCTTACTTCTCCAATCTGTTGGATCCATTCCCCTACTATTTAGCTTAAAGCCCTATCCACAGACCTAGTTATGTGATTTGCTAGAATCCAGGTCCCATCATGCTTCAGGTGGAGCCTATCCCATTGGTACAGCTCCTTCCTTCCCCAATACTGGTGCCAATTTCCCAGGAATTCAAACCCACTTCTCCCACACTAATCCTTGAGCCATCCTTTAACTCTCTAATCTTCTTGACCCTATACCAATTTGCATGTGGCCCTGGTAGTAATCCAGACATGACCAGCTTTCTGGTTCTGCTTTTTAAATTATCCCCTTGCTGCTCAAATTCCCTCAGCAGAACCTCTTTCTTCATTCTACCTATATTATTGGTACCCACATGGACCACGACAATGGAATCTTTCCCCTCCCACTGCAAATTCCTCTGCAGGTTGGATAAGATGTCCTGAACCCAGGCACCAGGCTGGCAACACAGCCTTCTATCCTCTATTCTCGCAATAGAGAACTCCGTCTATTCCCCTTACTATCCTATCCCCAACTACCACGACATTTATCTTCTCTCCCCCTCGTGAACTACAGTTTCATAGTTAGTTTGTTCATCCTTCCTACAGCACCCCTTGTCATCCACACAGGGAGCAAGAATCTCCGACCTGTTGGACAATCTCAAGGGCTGAGGGTCCTCCAGCACAGTCTCTAGATCTCACTGCCCGACTCTTTCATAGTCACACCCTCTTGTCCCTGACCACAGACCAAATTTGAGGCAGCTAATCTAATGGGTGTCTCTACCTCCTGAAACAGAGAATCCCAGTAACTCTCCCCCTTCCCGATGTGCCGCAGTGTTTGAAGCTCAGATTCCAGGTCATCAACTTTGAGCCTGAGTTCCTCGAGCAGCCAACACTAGCTGCAGATGGGGTCCACCAGCTTCCACATCATGCAGCTAGAGCACATCACCTGATCCTGCATCATTCCTACTTTATTTAATTAGCTGTAAATTAGTGACTTTTTATTCAAATACTACAACAGTCTTACCTGTTACCTACCTCTGCCTCCTCACCGAAACCTCTTGAGCATTTTTTAAATTTTACTCTCCGACCTATGTGAAGGTCTCTCTCTCTCTGCGAACTGATTGGTCCGCTGCTAATTCAGTCAATTTCAATGAGATCCTCCCACATTCTTGTGAATTCCAGTGAGTACAGACCTAAACCTGGCAAATGCTCCTCCATGTTAACCCTTTCATTCCCATAATCATCCTCATGAACCTCTTCTGGACTCTTCAATGACAACACATTCTTTCTGAGATATAGGGCCCAAAACTGTTGACAATACTCTATGTGTGAACTGATTAACATCTTATAAAGCTTCTGCATTATCTCCTTGCTTTTATATTCTATTCCTCTTAAAATATATTCCAACATTGGCATTTGACCTCTTTACTACAGATTGAACCTGTAAATTAACCTTCTGGGTGTCTTGCATGGAGCCTTCTGAGAGACCCTTTTCACCTCTGATGTTTGAACCTTCTTCCTATTTAGATGATAGTCTGCACTATTGCTCTTTTTACCAAAATGCTTTTTCCTACATTTCCCAACATTGTATTCCATCTGCAGCTTTTTTGTCCATTCTTCCAATTTGTTTAAGCCCTTCTGCAATCGCATTGCTTCCTCAAACTACATACCCGTCCACCTATCTTCGCAGCATCTGCAAAATTTGCTTCAAAGCTATCAATTCCATTATCTAAATCACTGACAAACAATGTGAAAAGCAGCAGTTCCAATACTGACCATTGAGGAACACCACTACTCAACTGCAGCCAAATAGAAAAGGACCCTTTTATTCCCGCTTGCTGTCTCCTGACAGCTATGCCTTTCTCCATGTCAGTATATTTCCTGTAATGCTATAGGGTTTAATCTTGTTAAACAGCCTCATGCATGGCACCTTATCAAGCACCTTCAAAAAATCCAAGTAAATGACATCCACTGCCTCTCCGTTGTTCACCCTACTTGTTACTACTTGTCAAAGAACTCTAACAGATTTGTCAGGCAAGATTTACAGAAACCATGCTTACTTTAACTTAATCATTTGTCTCCAAGTACCCTGAAACCTCATCCTTAATAATAGACTCCACCACTATCCCAGCCACCGAGTTTAGGCTAACGGGCCTATAATTTCCTTTTTGTGCCTTCCCCCCTTCTGAAAGAGCAGAGTGATATTTGGCATCTTCCAGACCTCCGGGACCATGCCAGAATCAAGTGATTCTTGAAAGATCATGACCAATGCATCTGTTATTTCTCCAGCAACCTCTCTCAGGACTCTGGGCTATAGTCCATTTGGTCGAGGTGCACCTTAAGACCTTTAACTTTGCCTTACACTTTTTCCTTTCCAATAGCAATGGCACTCACTCCTCCTGCCTGACTCTCACAGACCTCTGGCACACTGATAGTGCCTTCCACAGTAAAGATAGATGCAAAGTACCCATTAAGTTCATCTACCATTTCTTAGTCTCCTATTACTACCTCACCAGCATCATTTTCCAGTGGTCCAATATCAACTTTATCTTCCATTTTACTCTTGATATAACTGGAAATAACTTGGGGTATCCTGCTTTATATTATTGACTGGTTTGCACTAAGATTGCATCTTTTCCCTACTTAGAGCTTTTTTAGTTGCCTTTAGTTGGATTTTTAAAGCTTCCCAATCATCCAATTTCCAACTCTCTTTTGGTACCTTAAATGCCCTTTCTTTGGCTTTTATACAGTCTTTGACTTCCTTTGACAGCCACGGTTGCCTACCCTTGCCATTTAAGAACTCTTCTTCTGTGGGATATATTTATCTTACACCTTGTGAACTATTCACAGAAACTTCAGCCATCTCTGTTCTGCTGTCATTCCCACTAGTATCCTCCTCCAATCCACCTGGTCAAGCTCCTTTCTCATGCCTCTGTAATTCTCTTTTATTCCATTCTGAAACTGATACATGTGACTTAAGCTTCTCCTCATCAAATTGCAGTATGAATTCAATCATATTATGACCACCGCCTCTGAAGGTTTTCTTTACATTAAGCTCCCTAATAAGATCTGGGTTATGACACAACGTCTAGTCTAAGATAGCTATTCCTTGAGTAGGTTCAAGCACAAGTGCCTCTAAAAAGCCAACTCGTAGGCATTCAACTACTTCCTCTCTTGCGATCTGACACCAACCTGATTTTCCCAATCCCCTTGCATATTGAAGTCCCCTATTACAATGGTGTCATTACCCTTATTACATGCCTTTTCCAGCTCCCTTTGCAATCTTAACCCCACATCTTGGCTAATATTCAGAGGCCTATATATGATTTCTATAATGAATTTTTTAACCATTGCAATTTCTTAACTCCACCCCCAAAGCTTCAACATTCTAGTTCCAGTTCTTCTGAATTTCCAGAATCTGCAGAATCTCTTGTGTTTATTTTTACACTGGGTGTTTTATGCTGACTTCCATCAGCCATTTTAATTTCTCATCTACAATCACAGAGTTACCTGATGTACTTTACATTAATTTAATGTGTTTTTTCCCCTTAACACTTCCATTCCTCCCTTGGGGATCAAAGACATAAGGTACTAAATAGCATTATGTTAGAACATGGAAGAGTACAGCAGAGGAGCAAACCAATCAACCCACAATGTTGTGCTGAACCAGCTGAACAGCAAATCAGAAACACCCAAACACTGCCCATAATGTTGCAGAAAGTTCACATTTCAACTTCCAGCAGCTCAATCTTCCAGTGTTTATCAGTTTCACTGGTATTTTATTACTTTCTCTGCTATTCCCACTATTTTATCCCTTCTTGCAAATATTTGAAGTTACCCTTGCTCTACTTTCTATTCTATTCTTAAGGATGTGGAGAAGAATGAACTTATGTATAACCTTTTCTTCAAGAGTGTTACAGCTATTAACCTTCAACAATAATGACCAATTAGGCACAATAACAACCACTATTTACTGACAAATACTGTTATTGGTTCAGTTAACAACAAGCACATGAAGTTACAAAACTATGTATCTGAACACACACTGCTGGATTTCCCTGACACTCTCTGAACAGTCAAAGTAGGAAAGATACTACCTGGGACAGGATTCTATGATGGCCAGGTATTCCTCTTGATCCCATTGTAATCTCCATGTTTCTGACATGGGGTTATCCGCTTCTGCCATGGGTATTCTCCAGAGTTAGAAACATAGGAACATAGAGAAACTACAGCACAATACAGGCCCTTCGGCCACAAAGTTATGCCGAACATGTGCTTACCTTAGAAATTACTAGGCTTACCTATAGATCTCTATTTTACTAAGGTCCATGTACCTATCTAAAAGCCTCTTAAAAGACCCTATTGTATCTGCCTCCAACATCATTGCCGGCAGTGTCATGGTCTAGTCCGTGAAATCCATATTCCAATTCACAGTCCAGTCCATTCTCCTTATTCCGGGTTTCCTGGTTTTCCCCAGTTTCTGTTGAGGCAGCTGATTCTCATTTGGGCTGGCTTCATAAATAGCTTTAGGATTCAACCTCTGGCTGCTGGATTGCTCCTGTCCAAAGCCCCTGTTTGTATCCCTTCCCTTCACCTTCCTCCTGGAGCCTTGCCTTGCCTCCCCTGTAACCCTTGCCTTCTCTGCTGTCAAGTTCAATCACCAGAGCAAGATAAGGGATTGTCTTTTGTTATTTTGAATTCTCTGTGTCTCCACACCTTCTCTAGGTAGGTCTGGCCGTTTTCCACTATCTAGTGTTGGGTACTGTCTTTGTGTCCTCGCTTTTGCTAGGTAGATCCAGCCATTTGCCACTACCTAGCTTTGAGAACTGTCTGTGTTCACAACCTTTGGTAGGTGCGTCCAGCCGTCTGCCGCTACCTTGTGTTGGGAACCATCTCGTTGTATTCTGCATTCTGTGTAGTGAGTCCCGGCCCTAGGTCCTGTACCCAAGGAGGGGTTCTGGCTCTGTGTTCTGTGTAATGAGTCCCGGCCCTACATTCTGTACCCAAGGAGGGGTCCTGGCTCTGTGTTCCATGTTCCTGTCTCTTCCTCGACCAAGACTCTGCGTTTCTGTCTCTTCTTCAACAAAGTCAAAGCTTTGGGGTCTCGTCCAGTCCTATTGATGTCCTAGCACCTTGTCCAAGCCATGGCTCTGTGTTCTCATCTTGTCTATGTGCATTGCCCAGCCCAGGAGTACCTTGCCCAGTCTGGTGCTGGCGTTCCCTTGTCCTGTCCAGGAGTCTCACATCTGGTGCAGTTGCCTCTCCTCATCCTGTAGCCACGTCATGTCTTTGCCGAGTTCTGGAGTCTGAGCCTGAGTCAAGATCCAGGTTCTGGGTCCTTGTCCAGTCTCTGGCTTGGAGTCCAAGCCCAGGCTCCTAGTTCCCAGTTCCACACCCTGGTTCCACTATCCTAGTCAAGTCCTAGCCCAGGTCTGGTATCCTTGCCACATCCAGGGCCTTCTCTTGTCCAGTGATGTTTCTACTCCACTTCCCTTGCCTACTGACACACCTGGTCCTTTCCCTAGTATGGCAGTGTCTACGTCTTGCATTTGGGTCCATTCCCATCACCCCCCCCCCCTTATGACAGACAGCCCATTCCATGTACTCATCACTCTCTGAGTGAAAATAATTACCCCTGACATCTCCTCTGTACACACTTCCCAGCACCTTAAACCTGTGTCCTCTTGTGGCAACCATTTCAGCCTTGGGAAAAGCCTCCGACTATCCACATGATCAATGCCTCTCATCATCTTATACACCTCTATCAGGTCACTTCTCATCCTCCTTCACTACAGGGAGAAAAGGCCAAGTTCACTCAACCTATTCTCATAAGGCATGCTCCCCAATCCAGGCACATCCTTGTAAATATCCTCGGCACCCTTTCCATGGCTTCCACATCCTTCCTGTCGTGAGGCCACCAGAACTGAGCACAGTACTCCAAGTGCTGTCTGACCAGGGTCCTATATAGCTGCAACATGACCTCCCAGCTTCTAAACTCAATTTCATGATTGATGAAGGCCAATACACCATATGCCTTCTTAACCACAGAGTCAAAGTGTGCAGCTGCTTTAAGCTTCCTATGGACTTGGACCAAAAGATCCCTCTGATCCTCCACACTGCCATGAGTCTTACCAATAATACGATATTCTGCCATCATATTTGACCTACCAAAATGAACCACTTCACACTGGGTTGAACTCCATCTGCCACTTCTCAGCCCAGTTTTGCATCCTATCAATCTCCTGCTGTAACCTCTGACAGCCCTCCACACTATCCACAACACCTCCAACCTTTGTGTCATCAGCAAACTTACTAACCCATCCCTCCACTTCCTCTTCCATGTCATTTATAGAACTCACTAGGTGTAAAGGTCCCAGAACAGATCCCTGAGGCACTGCACTGGTGACTGACTTCCATGCAGAGTATGACCTGTCTACAACCACTCTTTGCTTTCTGTGGGCAAGCCAGTTCTGGAAACACAAAACAGTGTCTCCTTTGATCTCATGCCTCCTTACTTTCTCAATTAGCCTAGCATGTGGTACCTTATCAAATGCCTTGCTGAAATCCATATACACTACATGTCACTGCTTGTATCTCGGCATCCTCCATTCTCATCCTTTTCTTTATCAGATCATTCTATAACCTTGCAATTTTGTTCACTGAGGCTCATTGACTTCTCTGGCTCAAGGCCCCAAGCAGTATATTTGGGCCTAAGACAACTTCTTTGTTCTCTCCCAAATCAGCCTAGTTTAGCCAGGTCAGCCATACACTGGCTCATGTTCAGTCAGATCACTGGTGGTTCTTTCTACAAACCTGCCATTTTTTCATAATTGAACAAATAGCTTCTTGTTAAGAAATAGTCTCTCATTTAAAATATTGTCATTTCCTAAGATTAACCTAATTATCCTCAGTTACACAAGCTTCTGGTAATCTCTCAATGAAATAGGAATGAAATAGGATATTCCTACCATTTCAAATAAACAATTTGCAAATATGCTCCTTTATTTTCTAATCTCCTCCCTATTTTACTTAATTTTTTGTTCTTAGATTATAGTTTCTCTCATTCCCCTTTCATTTAGTAATTTATTGCTGGTTTGTTCTTTCTTTTGCATGTAAAGCTTCCCATTTTAGGAAGGATGTGGAAGCTTTCGAGAGGATGCAGGGGAGATTTACCTGAATGATGCCAGAATGTGGAGAATGTCTTATGAGGAGAGATTTAGGGCTTTGAATTAGGGCTTTCCTCTTTAGAGAGAAGGATGAAGAGAGGCGACATGATAGAAATGCCCAAAATAAGAGCCATAGATCATTTGGACAGCCAGAAACTTTCTTTTCCAAGGATGTAAATGGTTAAAACAAGGGGCATACCTTTAAGGAGTTGGAAGGAAAATACAGGGGGATATCAGAGGCAGGTTTATTTTTTACGCTGAGTGGTGGGTGCATAAAACATGCTGCCAGGGATAGTGATAGAGCGACTAGCACCATTTAATATACTCTTAAAGAGAACATGGATGAAAGTAAAATGAAGGATGAAGCAGGAGGGGTAAGTTAGATTGATGTTGGAGTAAATTAAAGGGTCAATACACACCTTGGGCTGAAGGCCTGTATTTTGCTGTTCTGTTCTGTGATCCAGGCTCTATGTTCCATGAATAATTTTCCCTTGTGGTCAGCTGACCTCTCCATCCTCTGCTAGGCCTCCCTTTTCAACTTTTCTTCTTGAATGTCATAGATGCATCTATGGTTACGTTAAGTGGCTCCACTTAATTATAAATGGCTGCTGCTAATGGTGACAAAGATGGAATATTCAATGTGTAAGACAAGTATCTGAAGTTTCTATAGAGACTCAACAAGCTCCAAAAAACAATCTTCATTATGAACTCCTAAAAGGTGGTATCAGAAAATGAATAAAGTAATGCTACCAATTCAGAAAATATTGTTTTTATTGATACAGAGCTCAATAATTCAATAATACAGATTCTATCCCAGTAGAAACCACATCCTCCTCCAAAAGCAGTGTTTCCAATCTAAAGCATCTGATCAACACAAGAAGTTAGGCAACAAATTTGGACAGGATATACAAAGAAGGTCTTCCATTTGTCTGGGAATGATTATAGATATCTCAGAAAATCCTCAGTCTAATCTGCAACAATAATACCTCAGAATAAAATAAAAGTTCAGCAGCTGAATTTTCTGTACGTTATTGCTGCTACTGGAAATCTCTTTTTGTATTTCTTCTCCACAATATAATAAGTAATCCCAATAATCAAACATACAATTACTGCCACTACTACTGTAATCCATGTACTGTGCAGAACCCGTACTTTATTGTCCTCCAATTCATCAGGCAAAGGCACAGAGAAAGAAGCAGTGGTAACATTGGACACCCATTCATCAGGCAAAGGCACAAAGAAAGAAGCACTGGCAACATTGGACATGTCGGAAGACTGATTGTTTTCATCATAAGCACATAGAGCAAAATAAAATGTGGTCGTGTTTTTAAGTTCTGTACTTCCAATGGCAATTGTAAATGTTTCCGTGGAGCCAAATGGTTGTGGTTTCAAACTTGTCACATTAACCTGTTCAGCTCCTGAGAAACTGTCCCGTAGCTGCAGCAGTTTCGCACTCATTCTCATCTCATAGTAGGAGGCTGATAAAGAAAGGAAATACTGTAAGTGATTTCATTGACATATTGAATGGTATCGGATAGATGTGAGAATGTGGTGAGCGCTTATGCAGCTGATCGGTTGTGTGGTAAATTAATTGGGCTTCCTGTGTGCAGAAAGCTCTCTCTTTTTGTGCGGGCTTTTGAGTGCATATGTTTCCATCTTGGCGGGAAGTTCATTGGAACTTCATTGGAAGTTGCCCACTATGTGCAGTGGCTAACATGACTCAGTAAAAACATTTAATCAGTTGTCATTGTTTCTCCGTGCATACATAACCACTTGTGACTAATTTGCCTACTTCGATATCATTCTGCAACTTTTTAATTCTTGTTTCAATGTCCTGGTAAGCAACTTAGGATATTTTGCATTCAAGTGAAGTTGTCATTACAGATCAGAACAATGTAATGCAGTTTAATTTTGAAACCTTATCTGTTCAATTATTTCTATTCCAGTTCAATATATTCAGACTAGATTAACTTTATTTGTCACGTGTATTGAAATATCAAAACATACAGTAAATGTGACATTTGTGTCAAATCAAATCAGCGAGGATTGTACTGGGTAGCCTGTAAATGTTGTCACGTTTCTAACACCAACATCACATGCCCACAATTCCCTAACAACTCCCTAACCCTGATCATATGTCTTCAGAATGTGGGAGGAAACTGGATCAGCCAGAAGAAACCCACACGGTCACAGGGATTACATACACAATCTTCACAGGCAGGACTGGAAACTGAACCTTGATCAGTGATCACTTGCACTGTAAAGTGATGGGCTACCTGCTGCACCACAACACCGGGAGGATTCCCTGCCTGTAACAATTCCAGCAGAAAGAGAGGCCAACTGTACCTGCCTTAACTCTCTGGGCCACTGTGTATGTGTTAGTGTGCACTGATGTTCATAGACAATGAGTCAGTTTGTGATCTTCAGTACCAGACATTGACTGGAAATGTACTGTCCCATTGGGATCAGAGTGATCACAGTTCACTCTGTGAGAGCTGTGAAGATGTATGAGAGGGAAGGACATGTATCTTATTCCCTGTGGTCATTGACTGACTGTGGTCTTCAATACTCACAACTTGGTCATAAAATATACTTCAATAGCCTAATGGTATTGAGTCAGGAGCTGCTGGTAGAAACTGCCATAAAGACCACTACAGATATGCAGCTAAAATTGTCACATTGAAGCTGTGTGTATGAACGGCAGGCGTTGGGAAGCATTCAGAACCTATATTTCCCCACCTGGAATCTATCTCATTGTGAATATGTAAAAAGCTTTAAATTAACATGTTATTGAAGATTACTTAAATATAACCATTGAAATAATGCTTCACCACAGGAAATGCAATTCCTAATTATGGTTTTGCAACGTTAAACATTTTCTTCAGTTTACACATATAGCATTGAAAGTGATGAGACTAAAGGAGGTGTAGAGTCTGCTGTTATAGGAGGATTACCATAAATCTTTAAACCACAAATAATGATATTTGATCTTTAAAAAAGGAATTCTTCTACCATTAGAGCCAGCACAGTAATGTAGTTAGTTAGGAAGCTAGATATGGCCCTTGTGGCTAAAGGGATCAGGGGGTATGGAGAGAAAGCAGGTACAGGTTTCTGAGTTGGATGATCAGCCATGATCATACTGAATGGTGGTGCAGGCTCGAAGGGCCGAATGGCCTACGCCTGCACCTATATTCTATGTTTCTATGTAGTGAATGGTGTAATGCTATTATAATCCAATGAGTGGGTTCAATTCCACTGCTGTCTGTAAGGTGTTTGTATGTTTTACCCATAAGCATGTTGGTTTCCTCCAGGTGCTCTGGTTTCTTCCCACACTCCAAAGATGCATGGATTAGGAGGTTAATTGGTCACATGTGAGCAAATGGGAAGCACAGCCTTGTTGGGGTAGAAGGGCCCGTACCGTGATGTATCTCTAAATATTTTTATTAAAAAGTAGTTCACTAGCATCACATCTTTTATTTGTTCTTGTTCTTTCATCCTGGGGAATGTGCTTCATTGTGTCAAACCTCAGCTGATCAGCAGATTTTTCAACTATCTGATCACTTCATTGCTGGGAAGAAAAATTCCATGTAAATTATTAAAATGCAGGAACATTTACCTGTTCCTTGATCCATGTCTGCTCCTGGTGCTGTCCACTGCAGCTCAATTTTGTCTTTTTCTATCGTTGCTTGAAGATCTGTGACTTTGCATGGTGGAAAGTTGACAGTAGGTGTACCTTGAGGGATTGAAAGTGCTCCTCCTGATTTGACCCTGCTAAAGCTTCCTATTTGAGCCGCAGAATTTTCTTTACTAACTCGAGGCTTTGGTGGATTTATGTGAATAACACCTACATTGAAGGAAAAAAACTGGAATTGAAATTGGGATTGGTTTATTCTTGTCACATGTGCCGAAGTATAGTGAAAACCTTGTTCATGCAGATCAAATTATTACACAGTGCATCAGGATAGAACAAGGTAACATAATAAAGTATACCAGTTGCAGAGAAAGTGCAGTGCAGGTGGACAATAAGGTGCAAAATAATGCCTTAGGTTTTGAGGACAAGAGTCCATCTTATCATATCAAGTAATCATTAAGTAATCTTACAACAACAGGGTGGAAGATGTCTTGAGCCTGCTAGTATGTACTTTCAGGATTTTCTATCTTCTGCACAATGGAAGATTGGCAAAGAAAGGAGAGATGTGAAAGGTACCTTCTCCAGAACTCAGATCATACAGAGAGAACCATGGCTGAACCAAGGATGCCTCCAGCCCTCATTTTTTTCCGATATTGTGGGGGATGTGGACAGTAGAAGTTCATTGCTTTCTCACAGAGTGAGGGGCAAGGAGACTCTAACAGCCCTCTCCCCAAGGTTATGTTGTTACTGGGGAAAAGCGGGCAGAAGGGACACAAGCTCAATGATATTTATTCTGACACTTTCTCTCTGATATCCTTTGTCTAACGTGAAGTATCATGGACATTGGAAATCTGTATTTGAAGCAGAAACACTGGAAGTTCTCAAAGGATCAAGCAATGCAATGTTTTCTCTACAGATGTTGCTTGAACTGATGAGAACTTACAGGATGTGGTTCTTTTTTCCTTCTCTAGAGCTACCTTGCATTTCCTCTACTTGTTCCATTTTCTTTCCCCAACTTATTCTTTCTCCCTGCTGCTTCATCATTCCATTCTCCATCTCTGCCATCTTATTCTCACTCAACCCATGGGTTGTGACCAAGTCACAAATTCCTGCCAGTGACTTGGATCTAAGTTGACACAGAACTGTGGGAATGCCTACCTGATGGGATTGTACTAGATTAATGATCGGAAGACAATTTGAATCTCATTCAATTTAATTCAAGTCAAGTCAATAAATTCTGAATAAAAAGTGAGTCCCAGTAAAAGTAACAATGATGCTGCCAGATCATCTTGAAACATTACTCTTTCAGCATTGCACTTCAGGACAGGACATCTGCCATCTTTCTAGAACTTCAGGTGTTATTCTACTCAAACACAATGTACTTTAAAAACATTTTTTTATTCTGTTACACAGTTTATAGATAGCATAGAAAGCAAGGCTCCAGTATTTTTAAGCAAACCTCGGGAAACAGGACCAGATGAGTTTAAAGGGATTATGCCAGTCAGTGCCCCAGTGAGTGGATGGGGAGCATGATATACGTCACTGACTGAGTCCAATACGGGACCACTGGCATTTCCAATTAGACCAATAGCATATTTTCAGAGTTTTAACAAAGGATCCAATGTCCGGGTAGCATAGCCTTCACAATGTATAACTTTGTAGTGAAGGAATCCACATCGGCCTGCATGTCGTAGACGGACAGTGACTTGCCTGAATGCCATCCTATTAAACAGGGCAGGTGGCGTTGTGGGATTGTGTTCTTCCTGATGATGAGTGACTTGACAAACACAGCTAATAATGCTGGAGGAATGGGCACCAGTTCACAAACAAGCATACAATTCAATGGCTCACTCTGACACTACATCACAAACCAAGGAAGGTTTAAATGGATGTAAACCAATCAAGACAAATGGCACTAGCACAGTCAGTATGGACAAGTTGGGCTAAAAGGGCCTGTTTGCATGCTGTACAGCTCAATGATTCTCTGACACTGTAATGATAAAAACAAACCTGTGTTGTCTTATTGTGAAATGCCAAATAGTTATTACCATTTTCTGTGTATCCTGGTATGTACATGGCACTCCCTTCTGTTCTGTTTGCCATCATGGTAGAACCTTCTTTTCTCTCTGCCCTCACCTTGAAATTGTATCTTCCGTGTTCAGTAGTGTTCAGGAAATACTTAGAGTACACCCCATCATTGCTGACAATATCAGCACCTAAAAGTAAGTAAAGGTGAATGATTTTCAGCTGAGGAGAGAATGCAACACTAATACTACAATTTTTTTTAAAAGCTGCCTATAGAAGCTTCCTACTCTCATCTCATTGGTAGTCCATTATGATGTCCTCGGATCAAGACCAAATTTCAAAATTTAAATGTTTTTATTGCTTTGTAGACTGCCCTAGGTGTGATGCATTGAGCAAGAACAATTTATAGCAACATACAAGAATGGGAATGTTTTACATTAAATTGATGTTCCATCACATCTGCAGAAACTGACATCTGAATGAGTTGCAAAATGATCCCAGACAGACACTATGTGTACAGAGAACAAAGACACCCAGCTACCCTGAATATTCATCAAGTTCAATGCCTGATTTATTATACAAGGTGATAAATGAATCTGAATCTAAATCACTTCTGAATCTCCCTGGATGGATTGATGAGAAAGTTTCCAAACAGCAGTAGGCCAGCAAGTTTGAACCAGTCAATCACAACCCAGAGATGTCTGAAACTAGCAAGTAATTCCTTTATTCTGCTTTTCCTGTCCATATCCATCTTTTTGCATCCAAATTTATTTTTTTTATTTATATGCTGTATAATTCTTTATTTTAATGTAATTTTTTATTCTTCATAATTGTTGAATGTTGTTTTTTGTTACATATCCGAATCAGAATCAGGTTTGTTATCACCAGCATGTGACGTGAAATTTGTTAACTTAGCACCAGCAGTTCAGTGTAATACATAAACTAGCAGAGAGAAAAAAATAATAATAATAATAATAAATAAACAAGTAAATCAATTACGTATATTGAATGGATTAAAATAATGTGCAAAACAGAAATACTGTGATTAAAAAAAAAGTGAGGTGGTGTCCAAAGATTCAATGCCCATTTAGGAATCGGATGACAGAGGGGAAGAAGCTGTTCCTGAATCGCTGAGTGTGTGCCTTTGGTAACACATCATCCTGCTTGAAGGTAACAGTAAGAAAATGGCATGCCCTGGTTGCTGGAGGTCCTTAATGATGGACGCTGCCTTTCTGAGACACCACTTCCTGAAGACGTCCTGGATACTTTGTAGGCTAGTACCTAAGATGGAGCTGACTAGATTTACAACCTTCTGCAGCTTCTTTCAGTCCTGTGCAGTAACCACTCCATACCAGGCAGTGATGCAGCCTGTCAGAATGCTTTCCATGGTACATCTATAGAAACTTTTTTGATTGTATTTGTTGACATGCCAAATCTCTTCAAACTCCTGATAAACTATAGCAGCTGTCTTGCCTTCTTTATAACTACATCGATATGTTGGGACCAGTTTAGATTCTTAGAGATCTTGACAGCCAGGAACTTGAAGCTGCTCACTCTCTCCACTTCTGATCCCTCTATGAGGATTGGTATGTGTTCCTTTGCCTTACCCTTCCTGAAGTCCACAATCAGCTCTTTCGTCTTACTGACATTGAGTGCAAGGTTGTTGCTGTGGCACCACTCCGCTAGTTGGCATATCCTGCTCCTGCACGCCCTCTCGTCTCCACCTGAGATTCTACCAACAATAGTTGTATTGTCAGCAAATTCATAGATGGTACTTGAGCCATGCCTAGTCACACAGTCATGGGTACAAAAAGAGTAGAGCAGTGGGCTAAGCACACACCCCTGAGGTGCACCAGTGTTGATCGTCAGCAAGGAGGAGATATTATCACCATTCTGCACAATCTTCTGGTTAGGAAGTCAAGGATCCAATTGCAAAGGGAAGTACAGAGGCTCAGGTTCTGTACAGTATTGATCAGGACTGTGGGAACAATGGTGTTTAAAAATGAGCTATAGTCAATGAACAGCATCCTGATATAGGTGTTTGTTTTATCCAAGTGGTCTATGGCCATGTGAAGAGCCATTGAGATTGTGTCTGGCCTTCACTTATTGTTGCAATAGACAAACTGCAATGGTTCCAGGTCCTTGCTGAGCCGGGAGTTCAGTCTAGTCATGACCAAAATCTCAAAGCATTTCATCACTGTAGATGTGAGTGCTACTGGATGCTAGTCATTAAGGCAGCTCACAGAACTCTTCTTAAGCACTGTTGTACTTCTTGCCCTTTTGATGCAAGTGGGAACTTCAGTGAGAGGATGAAAAATTGTCCTTGAATACTCCTGGCAATTGGTTGGCACAAATTTTTTGTGACTTATCAGGTTCTCCATCGGGGCCTGCTGCCTTCTGAGTGCTCAACCACCTTAAAGATATCAGCCTCTGAGACAGATATCACACAGTCACTGTGTAAAGCAGCGATCTTCACAGCTTAAGCAATAGTCTCCCTTTCAAAGCAGCATAGAAGGCATTGAGCTCATCTGGTAGTTCAATTACTTCATTGGCAACCCACCAGTAAGCCTGGCACTGGACTCACTACTATGTACAGTGATGAGATGGATAGTCTGTCTGCCATTCAGGCTTGTTTAGATCTTTGCATTTGACATCTTGAGGTCAAATAAATCAGCCAGCACAACACAGCACATTGAAGTCTTGTTCACAATTTGATCAGGTCATCTATAGGTTAAATAGGTCTCCTGGTGGCTGCCAATGGTAATTTGTCCTTTACCCACCCAAACTTATCAATAGATCTCCCCCAAACTTTTACTTATGTTCACTACCTCATTATTAATTTCACAACAGTTCCAAGAGAATTGTATACAACTTACCTAAACCATTATCTGAAAGCTCCACTTGTTCTGTATGACCCGTGGGTTTTTCAACAGTGATCATCACACTTGCATTTAAGACTGGTAAAAATCCTTGGGAGACTTTCACATAAATAACCACTGGAACCTTTCTGGTGATTTTTGTGCTGATGGTGATGGAGGGAACATTCTCATCCGCTGATTGGGATGTTACTGTAACTGTTGCTTGCTGCTGTTTTCCGGGATTCCTGATACTGTAAGTCCAAATTCCTTCCTGGAAGATAATTATGGTTAGTCTTATGATAATCAAAGGCAGGAATAACTTCTCAGTGAAATTTCAAATTATTGATACTAGACATATAGAAGAATGATTATCTCTGTAGGGGTCCATTGAGAAAGTTGTGCTGAGTCATTATATTCTGCTCTAAGATACTACAAGATCATAACACGTAGGAGTAGAATTAGGCAGTTTGGTCCATTGTCTGCTTTGCCATTCCTTCAAGGCAGATTTATTATCTCTCTCAACCCCATTCTCCTACCTTTTCCCATATCTTTTGATGTCCTTACTAATGAAGAATCTATCAGCCTTAGCTTTAAACTTACCCATTGACTTGGGTTCACATCATTCTGTGGCAATGTATTCCACAGATTCACCACTCTCTGGTTAAAAAAATTCCTACTCGTCTCTGTGCTAAAGGGACATTCTAATTTCTTGGTTTTGAAGGAAATCGGTGCAACCACTCAAGGCCCAATACTATGTCTCCGCCATGACAGGTAGAAATGGGTAACTTTGGATAACAGGGCTCTGAGAAAGTTATATAGGACAATTCCTGTACAGTGGATACAATGGATTACAGAATCATTGATGACGTCCAGCTGTACCATCGGCAGTGAGAAGAGGCTCATCATCGAGTAAGTACAAGATGCCATGCAGGATCTGTACAGCCAGCAATTCCTATCTGTCACCAACATACCTGCAATATGAGAACTATGTACTAGGCAGGAAAATCCACCATCATAGCAAATAACGTGAAAATTGGCAAATATTCAATTCTGGACTGAGTGAAACAAGTTTGACTTCATCTGCAGAGACCCAACTGACAGGTGGGATCAATTTCATCTACTTAGGCCATCAGAGCAACAATGCACCTCATACAGAGGGTGTAGCCTTCATGATGACACCAGAAGCACATAGAGCAATGATTGCATGGGAAGCCAATAGTTCCAGAATCATCACTGCTAGGTAGAAAACCAAGCACAAGATAACAACTAAAGTTATCCAATGTAACATGCCAACAAACAATGCTAATAAAGACGACAAAGACAAGTTCTAAGACACACTCAGTGGAGTCATCAGCAGAGGAAAGGAAAAAGACCTGACGATTGTCATGGGAGATTTTAATGCCAAAATATGCTGGTGATGAGGAAACACAGTCTCAGAGAAATGTACGACAATTGGAATCAATTTGCTGAAACTTGTGCTAACTTTAAGCTAGATATTGAAGGAAGCTTATTCCCTAAAGTACAATCCGAGCTACTTGAAAGACAAAGAAACTGTTTAGAGATTTGTCCTCACACTTTCCAACAGGTTTGAGGCACTTGAAGACCCTGAGAACAAAGATGAATGGTCTGCTGTTATAAAGGCAATAAATGAAACTTGCAGGGAAGTGCTGGGAAAAAGGACATTTGAGCACAAAGAGCGGGTTCTGTGAGGAATGAGGGAAACAATCAGTAAGTGAGAACACTAAAAGAAAAATGCAATAGAAGCAGAACGAGGAGCAAGGAAGTGGAGGCACAGAAGGAGCATGACAGAGAGCACAAGGAAGTAAAAAAGAAGCATCAAGACAGACAAGAGTGTACATAAACACCCTTGCATTCCAAGCTGAAGAAGTCTCAGCAATTGAGAATATGGAAGAATTATAAGTACTATCAAGTAACTAGCTGGCAAATTCAACCAGATCAACTCCCAAGAGAAGGTTAAAGATAGAAATGTCCTTAAGAAGATGAACAAAGTCAACATAGGGCATGTAGTTAAAACCATCCACTGTTGGTCCAAGCAGTCAGCCTCCATGCTGCAGGACGGCCTTGATAACATTGACTAGAATGTCTTCCATGATGAGGATGTCTCTGGAGTCACGAGTTTCATCTAGAAGTTCATCAAGAATGTTGACACCCAGAAATCAGTCAGGGTCTATCCAAACCAGAAACCCTGGGTCAGCAGTTCTATGTGAGCAGCATTTACTGAGTGACACAGAGACACAGTGACAGACACACTTACATTGCCAGTAATCAGCAGGAGATCAAAAAGTGCAACTATAACCTGTGCAAAGTCATCAAGGCAGTGAAACAACAACACAGACAAGATCCAGACACAAGTTTTTCCAACAACACACACAGCTTTTGGCAAGATCTGCATACCATGGCAGACTTCAAAGCTAAACACAGTGAAGTTTCCAACATTGCTGCCTCTCTCCCAAACAAGCAATATCTTTTTTATGCTTGATTCAATGTCACCAATACTGAGGCCCTGAGAAGACCTGCAGATGATATGACTGGCAGCTTGGACATCTCTGAGGTTGAAGTACTGAGGAGTTTCTAACGAGTGGACAGTCACAATGCTGCGGGACCGGACGGCATCCCAGGGCGGGTACTCAGGATGTGCGCGGCACAGCAGGCAGGTGTGTTTACAGACATTTTTAATCTCTCCCTCTCCCAGTGTAGAGTGCCCTCCTGCTTCAAAACATCCACCATTGTCTCAGTAACTAAAAAGACCAAGGTTGGGAGAGCTATTTTGTTACACTGGAAAGAATCTACTGTTTTCTATTGGCTCTCCTCCATTATGTCACATCTAAGCTTGGAGAAAATTAGAAGCTGGACATTTGTTACATCCTTTAATTTTGAACAAGTCTGGTGATGCTTTATTCAATATTTTCACATGATTTAATTTATTTTTATTTATTTATTTTTCTTTACTCTCTTTGGGGAAAATCCTTATCCATGAAGGTTCAGAGATAACTGGAAGGATGTGTTTTTTTTCTCTCTCTTTTTTTTCTAATTTTATCCTCAAATGGACTGCCCAATCTTTCTTTTTCTTTCCTTTTCTTTCTTTCTCTTTTTTTGTTTCAGGTTAGTTAGTGGGGTTTTTTTTTTCTTTATCAATTAAATTTCCAATCCTTTTTTTTATGATTTCTATGAGGAGTTGTTTTTTTTTGACCATTGTATATATAACAGCATAATATTTTACCTATTTGATTTTGACATTATATACTTTGTTTTTACTATTGCTGTTTATATGTATTTTATATTATCTACTTGTTAAACTCCTCTTCCAATTTGTATATTCTTTATTTGAAAATCAATAAAAAAGATTGAAAAATGAAATTAAATGAAAGACCAAGGTAACATGTCTGAATGACTGGCGTCCTGTCACACTCACCTCAATAATAAGAAAATGCTTTGAGAGGCTGGTCAAAGACAATATCTGCAGCATGCTGCCACCCACACTGGACCCCTTATAATTCACCTACTGACACAAGAGTTGACACAATGGCCACAGCTCTACACACCGTCCTTACACATCTGGAAAAGAGGGATGCTTATGTGAGAATGCTGTTCTTGGACTACAGTTCAGCATTCAACACTATAATTCCCTCCAGGCTTGACAACCAAGGACTTCACATGGTCTATATGCACTAAATGCATGGTGAAAAAGGCACAACAGCGCCTTTTCACCTCAGACGGTTGAGGAAGTTTGGTATGGGCCCCCAGATCCTAAGAACTTTCGACAGGGGCACAATTGAGAGCATCCTGACTGGCTGCATCACTGCCTGGTATGGGAACTGTACTTCCCTCAATCACAGGGCCCTGCAGAGAGTGGTGCAGACAACCCAGCACATCTGTAGATATGAACTTCCCACTATACAGGACATTTACAGAGACAGGTGTGTAAAAAAGGGCCTGAAGGATAATTGGGGACCCAAGTCACCCCAGCCACAAACTGTTCCAGCTGCTACCATCTGAGAAACTGTACCGCAGCATAAAAGCCAGGACCAATAGGTTGCATCTTCCACCAGGCATCAGACTGATTAACTTATGTTGACATATTGTATTTCTATGTTATATTGACAATCCTGTTGTACATACTATTTATTAAAAATTACTATAAATTGTACATTGCATATTTAGATGGAGACATAGCATAAAGATTTTTACTCCTCATGTATATGAAGGATGTAAAAAATAAAGTCAATTCAATAGTTCAAAGCGCTCCTGAACAGATAACCTCCCTGGAATCTCTTGTAATTCCAGGAGCACCTTCGGGTTTGGATGTAAACTGTGCCAGGCCATCAATGAAGAAAGTTATACAGCCAATCAAGATGCTAAAGTCAGGAAAAGCATCTGGCCCAGGCAGTGTACTACCAGAGGCTTTGAAGGTAGACCCTATCTTTCAGCAGATATCTTATTACACTTTGTTCTGCAACATTTGGGACAAAGAAGAGATGCCATAAGAGTGGAAGAAAAGTCACATAATCAAGCTTCTGAAGAAAAGTGACCTACAAAACTGTAAAAACGACAGAGTTATATCCTTAGTGTCTGTGCTCGGAAAGGTGCTAAACAGAATTATTCTGCAATGACTTCAACAAGCTGTTGACATAATACCAATCAGTCTTTAGGAAACTCTGCTCCTGCACAGACCAGATAGCTACCTTAAGGATAATCCTTGAACAGTCAATTGATTGGAATACTTCTCCTTATTTCATCTTCATTGACTAGGAGAAAGCATTTGATAGCTTAGACAGAAATACTCTATGGAAAGTTATGTAAAATTATAGAATGCCACAGAAATTTATCAATATCATCAGGAACACCTTCAAAATGTCATGCAAAGTCTTACATGCAGGACAACTGTCAGAAAGCTTCAATGTCAACAATGGGGTGAAGCAGGGATGTTTGATGGCTCCTTTCCAGTTCCTGGATTATGAAATGTACCACAAGTGTAAAACATAATGGGATCTAGTGGACCATATGCTGGCAACTTAATAACCAAGAGTTTGCTGATGACTTTGCCCTCATGTCCAGCTCTAACCAACAGATGCAAGAGAAATCAAAACTCTTGACTGCTAACTCCACCATGCTGGGTCTAAGACCAAGTATTAATAAAACAAAAGTGATGAAGATAAACTGCACCAGCAATAGACCCATAGTGATGAGAGATACAATCATGGAAGAAGAGATTTCCTTTGTCTACCTTGGAACAATTTTGAGTATATGTGGTGGAACAGATGAGGATGACAAAGCCAGGATCAACAAGGCCAGAGTAGTTTTCAACATCTTGAAGAAAGTGTGGACATCAAGAGTCATATCAAGGAAATGTAAAATCAGAATCTTCAACTCAAATGTTAAAATAATGCTCCCACATGGCTCTGAAATCTGGAGAGCAACAAAGAGAACACTACAAAAGCTGCAGGCTTCATCAACCAGAGCCTGCGAAGGATCCTAAACATCACATGGATTGAGAAAATAACTAACCAGACACTGTGGGAAAACACCAACCAGGGATCCATAGAAGTACAAATATGCAAATAAAAATGGAGGTGGATTGGTCACACCTTGAGAAAGCCAACCAACAGCAACACCATAGAGGCATTAAAATGGAATGCCTCTGAGGATAGACATAAAGACCAAAATTAGGCAATAGGAACACTCCTGGTCCACCCTCGAGAAACTGGCTCAGAACAGAGGGTGATGGAGACTGGAGGTCACCAAATGCTCCACTGGAAATAGACGAAGGCATTCCTATCAGCTTCACCCTATTTTAGCTATTTAATATAAATGTATGTAATTCAGATTTTTTATTATGTATTGCATTGTAGTGCTGCTGGTGATATTGAACCTGATTGTGATTCTGATTAAATTTCTCTTTAATCCCTTTCTCCTGACTTCTCCCTGTAACTTTTGACACCCTTAATGATGAAGAAACCACTAACTGCCAATTTAAACATACCCAATGACTTGGCCTCCACAGCTCTTTGTGACAATAAGTTCCATAGATTCACCACCCTCTGGATGAAGAGAGTCTTCCACATCTCTGGTCGAAAGGGATGGCCTTGTACTCTGAGACCATGCCCTTTGGCCCCAGAATCCCCCTCTATCTCTTGTATATTCCTATGGTGGGGAATCTAAGATGCTTTATAGAATGGAGATGTAGAAGAACTTCTTTATCCAGAGTAGTGAACCTGTGGAATTCTTTGCCACAGGCAGCTGCGGAAGACACGTCTTTCTGTATATTTAAGGCAGAGGTTAATAGATTCTTGATTGGTCAGGGCGTGAAGGGATATGGGGAAAAAGCAGGAGACTAGGGCTGAGAGGAAAATTAGATCAGCCATGATGAAATTTCGGAGCAGACACACTGGGTCAAATGGCCTAATTCTGCTCCCATATCTTATGGTCTATTGAAAATATTCTCTCCAAGTCTACTCTATCTAGGCCTTTCGATATTCACTATGTTTTAATTGGATCCCTGCTCGTTCTTCTAACATGCAGTGAGTACAGACCCAGAGCCATCAAATGCTCTTCATGTACTAACCCTTTCATTCTCGAGATCATTGCCGTAAATCTCCTTTGGAACTTTTCCAATGCCAGCACGTTCTTTTTTAAATAAGTGGCCCAAAACTGCTCACAATGAGGTCTGACCAATACCTTAAAATTCTCAGCATTACATCTTCACTTTTATATTCCAGTACTCTTGAAGTAAATGCTAACTTGGTGTTTAACTTCCTCACCACTGACTTAACTTGCAGTGTAACCTTCAGGAAGTTTTCAAGTTCATTTGCACCACTGATTTCTGAATTTGCTCCCATCTAGAAAATTGTCTTTGCTTGTATTACATCTAATGAAGTACATGATTGTACACTAACCTACGCTGTAAATTTCTCATCTATATTCACTTTAATCTAAGCTCTCTATTTGTTGACCACACTGCTACAGGGAATAAACAACATCCTGACTACATTATGAATGGCTGTCAGGTCACCCCCGACCTTCTGTGCTTCAATGAGAACAAACAGAGCCTATCCAATCTCATTTTGTGACAAAAATGCTCCATTCCAAGCAGCATCCTGGTGAAATCTCTTCGGCAACCTGTCTATTGTTTCTTTGTCCTTCCTGTTTATAGTTCAAAGTCAACTTCTCATCAAAGTACACACAAGTCACCCTAGTATAACCTTCAGATTCATTTTCTGATATAGATCGTAAATTCAAGAAACACAACAGAATCAATGAAACATCACACCTAACAGGACAGACAAACAACCAATGTGCAATAGACAACAAACTGTGCAAATACAAAGATAAATAATTATAATAATAATAAATGCAGAAGCCACAATTATTGAGAACATGATATGAAGAGTCCTTGAAAGTGAGTCTATAGGTTATGGAAACAGTTCAGTGAGGGGACAAATGAAGTTGAGTGAAGTTATCCCATCAAATTCAAGAGTCTGATGGTTGAGTGGTAATAATTTTTCCTCAATTAAAAAAGGTGTGGATCCTCAGGCTCTTATACCTTCCTCCTGATAGCAACAACAAAAAGAGAGTGGGGCAAGGGTGTGGGGGGGGGGGGGGTGATCTTTAATAATGGATTCTGCTTTCTTGTGACAGTGCTCAGTGTAAATGTGCTCAAAGGTGAGAAATGTTTTACCCGTGATGGACTGGCTGTATCCATTACTTTCTATAGGATTTTCTGTTCAAGGGCATTGGTGTTTCCAAACCAGGCCGTGATGCACCAGTCAATAAACTCTCAAATAATCTACTGAAATTTCGCGAAGTTTTAGATGTCTTCCTGAATCTTCACAAACTTCTAATGAAGTTGTGCTTTCTTTGTAATTGAATCTATGTGCTGGTGCCAGGATAAATCCTTTGAAATAATAACACCAAGTAATCTAACATTGCTGGCCCTCTCCACTATAACTTCCAAAGGAGGACTGGCTGATGAACATCTTCTTCTGCTGACGTCAATAATCAGCTCCTTTCTACCTGACATTGACTGAAAGGTTGTTGTTGCGGCACCACTCAGCCAGGTTTTTAATATCCCTTCTAAATGCTAGTTTAGTGAGAGTCGCTGCATGGGCAGTGTTTTAGAAACAAAGAAAACTTACAGCACAATGCAGGCCCTTCTGCCCACAAAGCTGAGCCAAACATGTTCTTACTATAGAAATTACTAGGGTTATCCATAGTCTTCTATTTTTCTAAATTCCATGTACTTATCCAGGAGTCTCTTAAAAGACCATATTGTATCTGCCTCCACCACCATTGCCAGCAGCCCATTCCATGCACTCACCACTCTCTGTATAAAAAACTTACCCCTGACATCTCCTCTGTACCTACTTCCAAGCACCTTAAAGCTGTGCCCTCTTGTGTTAGCAATTTCAGCTCTGGGAAAAAGCCTCTGATTATCCATATGATCAATACCTCTCATCATTTTATACACCAGGTCACCCCTCATCATCCAACACTCCAAGGAGAAAAGGCTGAGTTCACTCGACCTATTGTCATAAGGCATGCTCCCCAATCCAGGCAAAATCCTTGTAAATCTCCTCTGCACCCTTTCTATGGTTTCCACATCCTTCCTGCAGTGAGGTGACTAGAATTGGGCACAATAGTCCAAGTGGGGTCTGACCAAGGTCATATATAGCTACAACATTACCTCTTAAACGCCTAAACTCCTTGATGAAGGCCAATGCACCATATACATTCTTAACCATGGAGGCAACCTGCATAGCAGCTTTGAGTATCCTATGGTCTTGAATCCCACGATCCCTCTGATCCTCCACACTGCCAAGAGTGTTACCATTAATACTATATTCCCCCATCACATTTTACCTACCAAAATGAACCACCTCATACTTATCTAGGTTGAACTCCATCTACCACTTCTCAGCCCAGTTTTGCATCCTATCAATGTCCCTCTGTAACCTCTGACAGCCCTCCAACCTATCCACAACACCATCAACCTTTACTAAGCCATCACTCCAATTCCTCATCCAGGTCATTTATAAAAATCATGAAGAGTAAGGGTCCCAGAACAGATCATTGAGGCACACCACTGGTCATTGACCTCCATGCAGAATATGACCCGTCTTCAACCACCCTTTGCCTTCTGTGGGCAAGCCAGTTCTGGATCCACAAAGCAATGTCCCCTTGGATCCCAAGCCTCAAATTACTTTCTCAATAAGCTTTGCATGTGGGCGAAGCTTATCACATGCCTTGCTGAAATCTATATGCACTACATCAACTGCTCTACCTTCATCAACGTGTTTAGTCGCATCCTCAAAAATTTCAATCAGGCTCACAAGGCATGACCCGCCTTTGACAAAGCCATGCTGACTACTCCTAATCATATTATGCCTCTCCAAATGTTCATAAATCCTGCCTCTCAGGATCTTTTCCATCAAGTTACCAACCACTGAGGGAAGACTCACTGGTCTATAATTTCCTGGGCTATCTCTACTCCCTTTCTTGAATAAGGGAACAACATCCACAACCGTCCAATTCTCCGGAGCCTCTCCTGTCCCCATTGATGATGCAAAGATCATCACCAAAGGCTCAGCAATCTCCTCCCTCACCTCCCACAGTAACCTGGGGTACATCTCATCTGGTCCCTGTGACTTATCCAGCTTGATGCTTTCAAAAAGTTCCAGCACATCCTCTTTCTTAATATCTATATGCTCAGGCTTTTCTGTCCATTGTAAGTCATCTCTACAATCGTTGAGATCCTTTGCCATAGATAATGCTGCTTTGTACTGTGTATGTGATGTGGGAAGTTTGGAAGACCTCCAGTCTCCCGAATAAACACATCTGCACAAGGTGCACTGAACAGCAGCTCCTCTGAAGAAGCATTAAGGCAATGGAGCTGCAGCTCTATGACCTACAACTCATACGGGAGAATGAGGAGATGACAGATAAGAGGTACCGGGTGGTAGGTGACCCTAGACTGCAGGAGACAGGTGAATTTAAATTCTATTGAGGCGGATAACCTACCAGGGTAACCATAGTGACTGGGCCTCTGTCAATGAGTCTGGCACTGTGGCTCAGAAGAGCAGAGAGGTGAAGAGGACAGCAGTTTTGATAAGAGATTCCCTAGTCAGAGAAACAGAGATGTGGTTTTGTGTGCACGATAGAGACACCCGGATGGAATGCTGCCTGCCTGGTGCCCGGATCAGAGATGCCTTGGATCAGGTCCATGGCATTCTCAAGGGCAATGATCAGCAACCAAAAGTTCTGGTACATATTGGTACCAAATGACATAGGTAGGCAAGGTGAAGAGGTCCTGAAGAGAGATTTTATGAAGCTAGGTAGAAAGCTAAGAAACAGGACTTCCAGGAAGGTAATCTCTGGATTGCTGCCCATAAGGATAGGAGTATGACAATTTGGCAGGTGAATGCACGGCAGATGAATGGTGCAAGGGACAGGAGTTCAGATTTATGAAAAACTGGGATCTCTCCTGTACAGCTTGTACAAGAGGGATAGGTTACACCTGAACCAGAGGGGTCCAATATCCTTACGGGTAGGTTGGCTGGAGTTGCTTGGGAGGGAGTAAACTAACTTGGCAGAGGGGTGGGAACCAAAGTGATAATGCTGAAAATAGCATAGCTGGTTTATAAACAGAGACAATGTGTACTGAGGAGAAGCTATTGATATGTAAAAATTGTAGTAAACCGGATTAGTTGCAATGTAAATGGTGGACAAAATGGAAAAGGGTGAATACGGAACTGAAGGTGTTATGTTTGAATGTGTGCAGTATATGGAATCATGTAGATTAACTTTTACCACAGTTACAAGTTGGTAGATATGATCTTGAATGCATCACCGAATCATGGCTGAAAGAAGATTATAGCTGGGAGCTTAATGTTCAAGGATACACAAGAAAGACAGAGGGGACGTCATTGCTCTGTTGGTAAAAAATGAAATCAAATCATTAGAAAGAGCTGACATTGAGTTGGAAGTTGGTGAATCATTGTGGATAGAGCTAAAGAATGCAAGGGTAAAAGAATCTGATGGGAGATTATACAGACCCCCAATAAAGTAAGAACGTGGTCTGCAAATTACAGCGGGGAAAATTTTGTTGGTGCTGGATTCTGAAGAGGAAGACTTGCTAGAATATTATGAGATGACTTTTTAGAGCAGCTTGTGCTTGAGCCCAATGGGGAATCAGATGCTCTGGATTGAGTCTTGTGCAATGAATTGGAAATAATTAGGGAGTTTAAGGTAAAAGAACCCTCTGGCCAAGTGATCATATTATGATCAAATTCACCCTGAAATTTGTGAAGGAGAAGCTGAATTCAGATAGATCAGTATTACAGTGCAGTAAAGGGAATTACAGAGGCAAAAGAGAGGAGATGGCCAGAATTGATTGGAAAAGAACACAGGCAGGGATGATGGCAGAGCAGCAATGGCTGGAATTTCAGGAAGCAATTTGGAAGATTCAGGATATATACCTCTGAAATAAGAAGAAGTATTTGAAAAACAAGATGACACAGCTTCACTGTGGAAGACACAAGCAGTATGGTGGAAGTTCCAGGTGTCAGAAGTTATGAAATGAATGAAGGTGCCATTACTAGAGAGAAGGTCCTTGGGAAACTGAAAGGTATGAAAATAGATAAGTCACCTAGACCAGATGGTGTGCACCCCAGAGTTCTGATAGAGGTGGCTGAAGAGATCATGTAGGCATTAGTAATGGTCTTTTAAGAATCACTATGTTTTGGAATGCTTCTAGAGACTGGAAGATTACAAATGTTACTCTACTCTTCAAGAAGGGGAAAAGTTAGAGTAAATTAGACTCAGTACTCTGATCTCAGTGGTTGCAAAGAGATGGGAGTCAATTATTAAGGATGGGGTCTCAGGGTACTTGAAGGCACATGATAAAATCAGCCATAGCCAGCATGGTTTCCTCAAGGGAAAACCTTGCCTGACAAATCTGTTGCAATTCCTTGAAGAAATAAGAAGCAGGATAGATGAAGGAGAATTGGTTGATATTCTGTACTTGGATTTTCAGAGAATCATTGAGAAGTTGCCACATGTGAGGCTGCTTAACAAGCTATAAGCCCATCGTATTACAGGAAAAATTCTAGCATGGAGAAAGCAGTGGCTGATAGGCAGGAGGCAAAGGGTTGGTATAAAGGGATCCTTTTTTGGTTGGCTGTCAGTGACTAATGGTGTTCCATAGGGGTTTGTGTTGGGACTGGTTCTTTTTATGTCATCTGTCAATGATTTGGATGATGGAATTGATAGCTAGGTTGCAAAGTTTGCAGACTATATGAAGGTAGGTGGAATGGTAGGTAGTTTAATAGAAGTAAAGGGGCTACAGAAGGACTTAGACTGATTAGGAGAATGGGCAAAGAACTGGCAGGTGCAATACAGTGTCAGTAAGTGTATGGTCATGCACTTTAGAAGAAATAACAGGGTTGACTATTTTCTAAATGGGGGAAAAAAACAAAAAAACTGAGTTGCAAAGGGACTTGGGACTCCTCATACAGGATTCCCTAAAAGTTAATTTGCACATTGGTGAGAAAGGCAAATGCAATGTTGACATTCATTTCAAGAGGACTAGTATATAAAAGCAAGGATGTACTGTTGAGGCTTTATAAAGCATTGGTGAGGCCTAACTTGGAATACTGTGAGCAGTTTTGGGCTCCTTGTTTTAGAAATGATGTGCTAAAACTGGACAGTGTTCAAAGGATGTTCCGGAAAATAATTCTAGAACCAAATGGCTTGTCATATGAAAAGTATTTGATGGCTCTGAGCTAGTATTCACTAGAATTCAAATAATATGGGGTGACCAAATTAAAACCCAAAGAGTGGTGAAAGGCCTTGATAGAGTGGATATGGGGAGAATGTTTCCAATACTGGTAGATCCAAGCCTCAGAACAGAGGGACATCTTTTTTGTTCAGAAATAAGGAAGAATTTCATTAGTGAGAGAGTGGTGAAACTGGAATTCTTTGCCACAGGCAGCTGCGGAGGTTAAGCCTTTATGTATATTTAAGGCAGAAGTTGACAGATTCTTCCTCCTGAAGTCAATATTCTGCTCCTTGCCAGCTAACATTGAGTGAGGCATTGTTATAGCACCACTCAGCCATATCTAAATCTTTTGACTCATCTCTACATTTTATCCAACCAACAACAGTAATGTCATCAGCAAGCATTGCACTGGAGCTGCAATTGGCCTCACTGTCATAAGTGTAAAGTGAGTAAAGTGAGTGTAGTGAGATAAACAGAACTGTATTCAATATTCCAACTTGATCTGTAGAACAGTCAAAAAAGCCCGAATGAACAAGTCCAAATAATGCAATTGACTGTAATGTTAATGGAAAGTAAACCTACAAAACTATGTGGCAGCCAGACAGGCCCATCAACATCTGTGGAGCGAGAACTAGAGATAATGTTTCAGGTACATAGGAGAATACCTGTGCAGTGCCTTCAATTTTGAGCCATGCGGTGTGTACGTTCTCTTCTATGACAAAGTCATTGTTGCTGTATACCTTTCCATTGGGGTCACGCACAAATACTTGTGGTGTGGACGCCTCCCAAGTGAACACAAAATGTGTGTTGTTTCCAACAGTTTTATCAACAACAATTGAATCATTAAACCAACTGTTTTCATCAACACTCCATCCTTTACTTTCAAGCTAGGAACAAAGAAATAAACATATTTTATTATAAAGCACTTGGTAACATAAAAATAATAGGAAATTAATTCTCTAAGGTAATCAAACCTGGATTGCCTGTTGGTTGTTACCATCTCCTGATACTAATTCATTGAATGCATCAAATAATCCATTTGTGTCCACTTTATCAGTGGCTGCTAACCGTTGACCTCCTAGTTAATGGAAAATGAAAAATAATCCATAACTGAGATATTATCCAAGGTTTCATCTTCTATCCCTGATCAGTTCAGCCCTCACTCTAGTTATCCACATACATTACATACATATGCATCTTTTCATATGTATAGAACACCTTGGGGTGTTCCTTAAATCTACTAGCCAAAGCCTTCTTATGTCCCCTTCTAGCTCTCCTTCGTGTATTTTAAGCACCTTCCTGGTTACCTTAAAAATCTAGAACTTTGTCTAAACCTTGGTTCCTAAACCTTAAGTAAGCTTCTTTCTTCCTCTTGACTCAATGTTCCACATCTTTTGTTAACCATGGTTTCTTCAACTTACTAACCTTACCCTGCCTCAATGGGACAAACCTATCCAAAACCCCATGCAAGTGCTCCTAGTATTGCCTGTAATTACTTTATACATTTTCCATGTTTCAGAGTGAGTTTCCTCCAGGTGCTGCCATTTTCTCCCACAGTCCAAAGATGTATTGGTTGGTAGGTTAATTGATCATTGTAAATTGTCCCATGATTAGGCTAGAGTTAAATGAGGAGATTTAGTTGTGGTGCAGCTCAAAGGGCTCTGAAATTCTCCCCTGCCAAGAGATCTGTCACCTGACCAGGTTCATTACTAGTACCAGATCTAGTATGGCCTCTCCTCTAGTCAGCCTGTCTACATTTTGTGTCAGTAATCTCTTTTGAATGTACCGAACAAATTTTGCCCTATCAAAACTTTTTACACTTAGGAGGTGCCAATCAATAGTAGGAAAGTTGAAGTCACCCATAACACCAGCTCTGTTCTTTTGCACCTTTCCAAAATCTTCCTGCCAACCTGTTGCTGCTATTGGGGGGTCTTTTGAATGCTCCCAACAAAGTGATTGCTCCATTCTTGTTTCTGATTTGCACCTGTGCTGACTCAGTAGACTATCCTTTCACAATAGCATTGCTTTCTGCCACTGTGATACTATCACTGATTAGCAACGCCACCTTTTTACCTCCCTCGCTGTCCATCTGAAAGATTTAAACCCCAGAACATCCATTAGCCATTCCAGCCTCTGTGACAGCCATACTTCTGTGATGGTTATAATGTTATAGTTCCATATACTGTCCCATGTTAAAAACTTATCACCCTTTTTCTCATACTTCTTGCATTAAAATAGACACATCTCAACCCATCCAACAAACTGCAATTATGCTCTATCCATTGCCTGTTCATCCTCACAGTCTATCTACACAGTAAATTTACCTTTACATCAATTGCTCCATCCTCTGACCTATTATTCTGGCTTCCAGCTCATTGTTAGTTATCCCTCTCTCTGTCAGGCAGCAACCTTTAGCATTTTATCTGTCTTTTTTTTTACGAGGCTGAGTTTCTTGCTTGATGCTCAACCCAGCACCGTTGGAAAGTGTGCAAGGAGCTAGGACCAGTCATCTCAAAGTCTGAAGCTGATGCTAGTGCACCACTGGCTAGCTAATCTCACTGTCTAAGTAGCTTAGGCCCTCCATTACAGCTCCAACAAACCTACCCGCAAGAATATTAGACACCTCTGTGTTCAAAAAGCTGGAAATAACTACAAAATAGATTGAGCTTTATTTCAACTCTGGTGGTGACAATGTCCAACATTCTGTAGATTTGTATGGATATAGCAAGACCTTTAGGGGGAAGCATGCTACCATGATGAAGATGAGGTATTGCAGAGAAGACTGAGAGTCAGAATAGATGAGTCTATTCAGCTTCAGGGATATAACTAGACAGCTAGACAGGAATCACCAAAGTGCAGTAGGTCATTAGAAAGGCAACCCTTGACAGTCCCAGCTGTAAGATTCGAGTTCAATTCCTGCAGCTGTCTGTAAGGGGTTTTCTCATTCTTCCTGTGACTACACGGGCTTGCTCCAAGTGCTCTGGTTTCTTTCTATCTTCCAAAGAAGTATGGGTTTGGGTAAACAACCTGTGGTGTTGCTATGCTGGTGAGTCTTGCAGGCTGGCCCCCAGAACGGAGAACACTACAAGACAGTTCAAGCCCTTTGGCCCACAATGTTGTGCCAACCATTTTACCACTTAGACTGAGTTCAAAGTTGATGAAAACAGTGCATTTCCCTGCAAGTTTTGATGTACATCTGTCAAATAAAGATAATCTTTAAAGTAGCTTATTCGTCTTCATTACAAAATGGACGGGGTTTCAAAATAGGATGTATTACCTCAATTGTGTCTTCCCTCCTCATTGGTGAAGATCTCCAACCCAGGCAACATCCTGGTGAATTTCTGCACCCTCTCCAAAAATGTTCTCACACTGCTCTTCTAGTTGCTACCTATCTGACTGTCTGGTACTGGTTACCTGTCTTCATTGAGAACTGCTCTAGATCCTTCTCTGCACTTGACCCGAAAGCGATTGTGTGGATCATGGCTCTACTTTTTTCCACCTCTGTGAAGCAACTGCTAATACTGTCGTCCTCTCCGTCCGTAAGTAAAATAATTTCATCACCACTTGTATATCCATCATCACCACGAAGTACCTGCAAGACAATGAGTTGTCAACAAGTTGAGTAAAATGTAATCCCTGAAAGGAATGTGTTAATGAAGTTTTCCAGACCTACCTGAAAGCCAGATTGAACCCCTTCACAAATACATGTTCCCCCGTCAGCTGATGTTGGTAGCAGCCGTACAAGATCCTTCCTCGCACTACTACTATCATCAATCTTTTTTAATTGTGCTATAGTGTTGGCTTTATCGTTAAAAGTGACAATTCCAACTTGTGATCCATTTTCAATGACTTGCAGCAAGAATATCTCAGCAGCTTGTCGAAGCCTGACAATGCGTTTCCCCTGTTCACCAACATAAAGCACAAAGTATGATGTAAGATTGATCTCAGACCCGTTTAATGGACCAGACAGTGCTGGATACAACCAAATCTTAATGCCATTAGATGCAAACCATGAAGCTGCGACCATTTTGCTGGAATCAAGCTGTTGTTGCAATTCAGCCCCACATTCCTGGATGAGCAAGTGACCAGCACATTTACCAGCACATTTGGTAATATGGGGCTCAATATCCCCAGAGAGGTGACGTGATAGAGGTGTATAAGATGATGAGAGGCATTAATTGTGGATAGCCAGATGCTTTTTCCCAGGGCTGAAATGGCTAACATGAGGGGACATAGTTTTAAGATGCTTGGAAATAGGCACCCAGGGGATGTCAGGGGTAAGTTTTTCACACAGAGAGTGGTGGGTGCGTGGAATGCACTGCCGGCGGCAATGGTGGAAACAGATACAATAGGGTCTTTTAAGGGCCTCTCAATAGATACATGGAGCTCAGAAAGTTAGAGGACTATGCACTAGGGAAATTCTAGGCAGTTTCTAGAGTAGGTTACATGGTTGGCACAACATTGTGTGTGAAAGGGCCTGTAATGTGCTGTAAATTTCTATGTTCTATATTCTTGTTCATTCAGTGCCGTTTTCAATGTTCCTACTACCGTGTGTAACTAAACCTTCAAAAATTGTCCAATGCAATTCAATTCAAGGTTGTTTATTGTCAATCATCAGTAAATGAGCATAAAAGAGAACAAAATGATTGGTACTCTGGGTCTGAGGCAGCACTAAATAGACTATAAATATGAATGTAAAACAGTATGTTGAATATGTCTGCATATACATATAATTAGCTTTTATGCATAGACTGTATATACATTAAATGATGCCAGGTGCATCACATTGTATTTCGGATTAGACCATGGTCCAAGGAGAACCTTGTTCTCCAGTTTATGGCTGAACTTTTGGTCTGACCATCTCCTGGAAATGCTAACTATAATAGTCTTTGCCTCCTGCACTCTCCTCTCTGATCCAACTGCTGCTCCAACTATCCATACAATCTGAGAGAAGCTACAGCTGGTAAACACTTGCTGCAGAAATTGCCTTCAGTGTCACCTGACTGTTCTCTGATCTCTCTCATCACACAAGAGGCACATATGTTATTATATGTGCATAATAAAGAACTTAAAGTCCCAGTAGCCAAAACAAGTGTTTCACTTGGAAATGGAGGCGACAATGGTGACCGTGGTTGCATGTGCACAGTAATAAAATGTTCTAATGTAAACACACACCGTTTGTCTCTATTAAGAACAAACATAACATACTGTCAGAAGTCAACATACTAATCACAGAGAGTAAATGAATACTGTGTGAAACTGAGAAAGAAACAGAGTACAAAGGTGCAGCAAGTGACAGAGAGAAGCTAGCCAATGAGGCAAGAAAACACATTTTTACAAAGTTCATCAGTCGCCATATTCACTGAGAGAAATTCTGTTGAGAGAGCTAGAGTTCCCATCATGGAAAAGCTAAGTCCTCCCACACCTATGCAGTTTATTGGCAATCTAACTGATAATTGCCAATGCCTCAAAGAGTGTTTAAATATATATTTAGCTGCTGAGAGAAACTGATGAAAATTTGAGAGTGTCTATTTTTCTGTGTGAAATTGATGAAGGTGCTTTGGGACATCTATAACAACTTTCAAATTGATGAGACAACTTTTACGTTGGTCACTCTGATAACAGAATTTGAGGATCATCACATTTGAGAGATATGTTTTTCTTTTCCCCTGTGACTAGAAACAAGGTGTTACTTTGATCAATACTTAACTGAGCTTCACATAGAGTAAATCCTGTGAATTTTGCGATTTGAGAAACTCAGTAGTTAGAGGGAGAATATTTTGAGGAGCTGCACAGAGTTGACACAACAGTGGTGTCAAAAAAACAACCTCTCCCTCAATATCGCAAAAACAAAGGAGCTGCTTGTGGACTACAGGAGGAACGGAGACAGTCTCACCCCCATTGACATCAATGGATCTGGGGTTGAGACAGTGAACAGCTTTAAGTTCCTTGGTATACACATCACCAAGGACAACATGTAGTCTGTAAAGATGGTTGTGCAACACAGTTTGCAACAGCCACTCCGGAGCTGATATCTGTTATTTGTTAAGCGGGGTGCCATGCACAATCCTAATTGGATAAAAAATGGATGTGGGAGCACAGAGGAACATCTGGAAATCTCTCTGGAAAGCCTTCTTTGTTGCTGCAGCCGGGTCCGGGTCTCTGCTGAGAAGAACAGGCCCCCAGTCCTCAGGGTTGCATGGCCGGTGGCCGTTGACTGGGGCCTTATAGTGCGCTCAGCAGAGGATGGTGCTCAGAGAGGCTGTGCCGGAGGAGATGGCCAGAGGCTCGGAGGTTCAAAGGACTTGGAGTCCGCTGTGGTCGGGGTGCTTTCACCGTGTGCTGCATCTGCGAGGCTGGGTCCAACAGAGTTTTCATTGTGTGCTTTGTCTGTGAGGCTGAGTCCGGCACCATGGAAGTCCATAGCAGGGGTACGCCCTTCTGCCACTTGCGTGGGATGACAAGTCTATCGGGACCCTGAAGACTTGTGGAAAATGTGTGGTGGTTTCTTTCAAACTTATAGTCTTTTAACATGTTTGGACTATTTTTACTATGCCTATGGTCTGTTTTTTATCAATTATGGTATTGTCTGCACTGTTGTAACTATATGTTAAGAATAGCTATATGTAACTATATGGTTTTGTGTAGGTCTTGTAGCTTTAGTTTTTGGTTTGCTGGGTGGTAGAGTTGGTCTCTTGACTTGCTGTGTCTGGGTAGTCTTGTTTTGTCTGGTGGGTTTGGAGCTCCTTCCCGGGGAACGTGCTAAGATGGTAGCATGATATTAATATGCAGCAGCCTCTCCGGACTCTGGATTTGGGGATTGCCAAATGTTTTGTGGATTTTCTGGTATAGTCTGTTTTGTTGTGTGCTTTTGTGATAGCGTTCTGAAGAACATTGTCTCATTTTTTAGCTGCATTGCATTTGTGGTTTCTAAAAGGCAATAAACTGAAACTGAACTGAACTGAACTAAATGCCAGCTGTGTGGTGAAAAAAGCATAACAATGCCACTTTCACCTTAGATGGTTGAAGAAAAATAAACATAGAAAACCTACAGCCACAAAGTTGTGCCGAACATCTCCCTACCTTAGAAATTAGTAAGGTTACCCATATTCCTCTATTTTTCTAATCTCCATGTACCTATCCAAAAGTCTCTTAAAAGACACTATCGTATCTGCCTCCACCACCGTTGCCAGCAGCCCATTCCACGCACTCAACACTGAGTAAAAAACAATGATCCAGAAATCTGAATCCCTGCTCCTTGCTCCAATCCATCAGCCACACATTTATTCCCCACCTCATTCTATTACTATTTTCACTGTCACGTGGCATAGGCAGTAATCCTGAGATTACTACCTTTGCAGTCCTACTTCTCAACTTCCTTCCTAATTCCCTGTAGTCTGTTTTCAAGAAGTAGTTAGGCATGAGACCCCAAATCCTTGGGACTTTCTACAGGGACAGAATTAAGAGCATCCTGACTGGCTGCATCACTGCCTGGTATGGGAACTGTACTTCCCTCAACCGCAGGACTCTGCAGAGAGTAGCACACCTGTGGATGTGAACTTCCCACTATTCGGGACATTTACAGAGATAGCTGCTTAAGAAGGGCCCAAAGGATTATTGGGGACCTGAGGTACCCCAACCACAAACTTTTCCAGCTCCTATCATCAAGGAAATGGTACCATAGCATTAAAGCCAGGTGCAACAGGCTCCAGGACGCTCTTTTCATCAGGCCATCAGACTGATTAATTCACACTGACACAACTGTATTTCTATGCTCTATTGACTGTATTTTTGTTTATACTATTTATTACAAATTACTATAAATTGCACATTGCACATTCAGAGGGAGACAAAGATTTTTACTCCATGTATGTGAAGGATGTAAGAAATAAAGTCAATTCAATTCAGTGTGTTATGTGAAAACAGAGGAGCAGTGCACAAAGCATTTCCCAAAACAACATCAAAGCAAAGAGGAAGGCTCAGACTACAAATGCAGCAAATGTGAGGTAGTCATATTCCAAAGCTGTAACCTGCCTATGGAAAGTCCGACAATAATTGTGGGAAGAAGAATCATTTTATAAACTGCTTTCAAAGCTGAGGCTACCAGGAGAAAGGAGCACATAGCTGGGGGAAATGAAGCAAGTCTTTGTGATTCTTCTACAGCAGGATTTCTCAACTGGGGTTTTGCAGGAGATAGTGATTTAAATAATAAAATCATTTTTGAACTTCATGCTATGTGCGATGCTAGCACTTGCAGTGGTAGGCAGTGACCAAATAGCCTCATTAGCAATCTCATTAGGTCTCCAGCCCAGTATGGCAGTGCCCAGTAGAATCATGTTTGAGTCCTCTCCCTTACGAATTACCTTCCCCAATTTCCCCTTATGTGCCACTTACCCAAGTGTTCATTTTACTGTTCATTTTACACTGTTCATTTTACCCAAGAATCTCAGTTTCCAGTTGAGGGATCAGGTTGGAAAAATTAATCTTTGTAGCTGTTTGGATTGTCTAAAAAATGTGTCCTCAGCATAATAAAGGTTGTGACACTGTCCTAAGTATGTAGTCGCTTTGAGTCTCTGTTATTCACAGCTGGTTAAACAGAAGAAAAATTGTTTGTTTCCACAACTCTATTCTACCATTGTCTAACCATTTGATTATAAAACCTCACTGAATGTTTGGGTCCAAGGGATTGCCCATGTATTAAGGTTAGTGTTCCGTGGTTTCTCTGAGTGGTACCAAGGATTGTAGATTTGAGGAAATTAAGGGCAGGACTCTCAGGTAATAAGATGGTAAAGCTGTCCAACTGATCAGTTACACACATCAGCCAAAAGCTCACCCCATCACTGAATGAATGTTAAACCCACTTAAACATTTTGCATAAATTTGAAACAAATGGTGACCATATTTTGTTTCTACACACATACAGTAAAAGAAAATGGAATATTATAGACAAAAAATTGCACAGTTCCCACTCTGAGGCCTCTTCAAGGATCAAGGTTGAACTTTAATCGCCAAATATACATTTACATATCTTGGGAGTTTGCTGTGGTGTGTTGCTCAGGGCACAAAATGCAACAAAAAACAACATTCAACAATGATAACAACTAAAGAATTATATAAAATAAAGAATTATATATAAATAAGAGTGCTAATGCAGTTAGAGGTTAAAAGATGGGAATGAAATAAAATATGCATAAATATATAAATATCAGCATGCATTTGCAATACCACTCTCATTACCCTATCTACACAATTCATTGAATGGCCTGATCATAAAAGACCTTACTGTATTCATGCTTGCTGAAACGTCAAGGACTAAGCAAATCACACGGTCCTTGGCCTGTAGAAATGTGAATGTCAGGTTGCGTGAACCAGTGTAGGGCGAAGAAATGTTTCTGAAATCTTCCGACTGGCTAATCACATCCCAAGTGCTCCTGTAATCGCACATTCTGTTCTGCATGTTGGGTGCTTCTGTATTGTGGGTCTTGTCAGTACAGAATTCAACCTAGAAAAAAAATATGTTAAAGAGCTGAGTAGCTAAAAGCAGGTCCTCAACTGAAAGTTACAACTGATCTCTGAGAGCTATATCAAAGAGTAGCTGGGGGATTATTCCCATTTTATACCTGATAGTTATCCTTTAATCAACATCACAAACAACAGGTTATCTGATCAAAGACAAAAATGTGCCCTATGAACTATTGTGTCAATGCAGAGTTTTTTGCCCTTCTACACTGATCCCATTTGTTCCCATCTGAACTGTACATATTGAACACTGGGTGTATCTACAGGTATTTGATTGTTAGGTATTTAATTAGTAAAGGCATCAAAGGTTATAGGGAGAAGGCAGGAGAATGAGGTTGAGGGAGAAAAATATCAGCTATAATTAAATTGCAGAGCAAAGTCAATAGATCAAATGGCCAAATTCTACTCCTATGCCTTAAGGTCTGATCAGTTTTCCCAAAATGTTAAGGATTATGAGTCATGGAAAATCCTCTTTGACAAAGCAAAAGATACTCTGTAGTGAATAAGGATATTGCCTGGATTGGAGCATACTAGCAAAAAAATAGATTGGCAATGTTGCGTAGCAGTTAGTGTAATTTATTACCGTGCCAGTGACACAGGTTCAGATCCTGCTGCTGTCTTTAAGGAGCTTGCATATTCCTGATATAAACCTGATTCTGAAGCAGCAGAATTCAGGCTGGCCTGGGACATTGCATTGATGATGCTCTGCAGTGATCAACTGTAAATAATACAATGAGCTGCAGGTAGAAAAGTTCATCGTCAGTCAGGAAAGCAGTCCGGTGACTCCACTTACATTCTTCAATCCTTGATTATACATTATTGAAGATGATGCATCCTGGTTCTTCTCTGGATAAAATGTACAATTCCGACCTGGAAATCCTGCCTTTTTATTATTGGTACAGTCTGAACACTCACCACCACTGCAACCTTTAATAACTCCTTTTATCAACTTTGAACACCTGAAAGACCAGTGACAAAAATAAATCAGATTTGTTTCTGAGTGATGGTTCTATCATTATTGAGTAATTGTGTGCCAGCTTTATTAGAAGAGGCTGAGAATTGGAATTTCGCTCTGGTGGAAGGTATACATAGAACACAGAAGAGCTCAGCCCAGGAACAGACACTTCAGCCCACATTGTCACTGCCAAACATGATGCCAAATTAAACAAATCCCATCTGTCTGCACATGATCTGTACCCCCTCCAATGCCCACCTGTCCAAATGCCTCTCCAAGATCACTATTGTATCTGCTTCTATCAGTTTCCCAGCAGAGTATTCCTCACACCCACCATTCTCTTTGTAAAAAATCTTAATTCGTGTATTTCCTTTAAACTTGCTCCCTCTAACCTTACATCTGTGCTCTTTTTCACCCTGGGGAAAGACTGACCAATCTACCTTATTTATGCAACACACACACAAAATGTTTCAGGAACTCAGCAGGTCAGGCAGCATCTATGAAGGAATTTAAACAGTTGGTGTTTTGAGCCTAGATGCTTCATCATGTTCAATAAAGCTGTCCCATAAGATGATAGGACCACAAAACATAGGGGCAGAATTAGGTCATGTGGTCCATCAAGCTTGCTCCAGTATTCTATCCTGACTTATTTATTATCCTTCTCAACCCATTCTCCTGCTTTCACCCCGTAACTTTAGATGCTCTGACTAATTGAGAAATTTATCAACCTCAATCTTAAATATACCCAATGACTTTACTTTCACAGGTGCATGTGGTAATGAATTCCACAGATTCACCACCCTCTGGCTAAAGAGATTCCTATATATCTCCGTTCTAAAGGGACATTCTAATTTCATGGCAACACACATAAATGTTGGTGGAACTCAGCAAGCCAGGTAGCACTTATGGAAAAAAGTGAACAGTCAAACTTTTGGTCCCAAAACGTCAACTGTTCACTCCTTTCCATAGATGCTGCCAGAGTTCCTGAATTATGTTGTGCGTGTTGCTTTGGATTTCCAGCAGCTTCAGATTTTCTTATGTTTGTGATTCCAATTGCCCGATTTTGAAACAAGAACTTATCAACTTCTACTTTAAATACACCCAGTGCCTCCACAGCTGTCTGTGGCAACGAAGGCCTGAAATATAAACTGTTTACTTTTCTGCACAGATGCTGCCTGAACTGCTGAGATCCTCCAGCATTTTATGTGCATCCAGATATCAACCATTTGCAGGATCTCTTGTGTAACCTGTCTGTGCATCTCATAGTTTTATATACTTCTATCTGGTTAACTCCAGATAAAATAATCCAAATTATCCAACTTATGGTTGATTCAGGGAACATCCCAGCTAACGTCTTCTATACCCTTTACAAAACCTTCCTTTGTGTGGTGACCAGAACAGCACACAATATTCCCAAATTGACCTATCCCAGCATTTATACAGCAGTAACATAACTTCCCATATGGTAGAAGGTAGAAACATTCAAGGAAACAGGAGAAAAATTGTGCCAAGAGCCAGAGGAAGTGGGTGAGGTATTAAATGAATACTTTGATGGTATCCAAAAAGGAGAAGGACATGGATGATAGTAAGATCAGTGCAGGGTATGTTTATATTCTAGAGCAGGTTCATATCATATCATATGGTGTTAGGTCTCTAAACAACATTAAGATGGATAAATCCCCAGGGAAGGGATCTATTCCAGATTTTTGACAGAGGAAAGAAAAGAGATTGCTGGAACCTTAACAGAGATTATTCATTAATGGAGATCCAAGCCATTTATTTAGATCGTAAATGACAGAGGTCCCAGCACTGAGCCCACAGACTTCCAATCATTGAAATTTCTAGTCCACATAGGTGGAATTTATTGCCCTACCATCACCAATCATCTTTGTCACCTCCTTAAAAAGCTACTAAATCACTATCTTTTTGGACAAACCAGTTTTGAATCCATGAATCCCATATGTCTTAATCTTCTGGATCAGCCTACCATGAAAGACTTTTGTCATAAGCTTTCCTAAACTCCTGAGCCACACACACAAAATGCTGATCTTTTCTTGGAACTTGTCTCTACCACAGTCAGCAAATCCTAAGAACTTTCTATAGGGATACATCATTGGGACTGACTGGTTGCATCATTGCCTGGTATGGGACTGTACTTCCCTCAGTCGCAGGACTTTGCAGAAAGTGGTGTGGACAGCCCAGCACATCTGTAGATGTGAACTTTCCACTAGTCAGGTCATTTAAAAAGACAGGTGTGTAACAAGGGCCCAAGGATCATTGGGGACCCGAGTCACCCCAACCACAGACTGTTCCAGCTGCTACAATCTGGAAAGCCGTACTGCAGCATAAAAGCCAGGACCAACAGGCTCCAGGACAGCTTCTTCCATCTGGCCATCAGACTGATTAATTCATGCTGACACAACTATATTTCTATATTATATTACTGTACATACTATTTATTATAAATTACCATGATTGCACATTGCACATTTAGATGGAGATGTAATGTAAAGATTTTTACTCCTCATGTATATGAAGGATCTAAGTAATAAGGTCAATTCAATTCAATTTGGTTTGTGTGTTGCGGATTTACTAAAATCCATGCAGACTACATTCATTGCCCTCCCCTCATCAGTCATCTTTGTCACCTCCTCTAAAAACCAATTCAAGTTCTTAAGACCTGGCCTGCTCAACCCAAAGCCATGCTGACTACCTTAATAAATCACCAGTTTTCCAAATACAAATAAATCCTACAGCTAGGAATCCTCTCCAATAGTTTCCCCAACATTGATGTGTGGCTCACCTGCCTATAATTTGCCAGATTACAAATTGTTATTCTTAAGCAAAAAAACAACAAAGATTATTGTCTGGTTTTTATTACATCGGGCACTAAGTGTTTTGTAGGAAATTGGTTTGCAATCATAAAAAGAGCCTTATTAATGTGGACACATATATAATCCAATAGAAAGTTTTAGTCATTTTATACTCCACAGCTAGGTACCTCAACACAGTCATAATTACAACATAAACACAAGAGATTCTGTTGATGTTGGAAATCCAAAGTTACACTCAAGAAAAGCTGGATTGATGAAGGATTTCAGCCAGAATCATTGACTATTTCCTCTCCAAGGATGTTGCCTGACCTGCTGAGTTCATCCCACATTTTGACTGGAATAACAGCAATTAATAATCTGTGAATATTAATGGATCATGAAAAAAATCTAAATCTTGGATGGTAGCCACTTCCAGAAATTAATTGTTTCTTGTCCATAAACCAGAAAAAGCACAGATAAAAGTTGGAATGCATTAGCCAGTGCCAGAAATACTCAGAAGGTCTGTCAGCATTGTAGAAAGACACCTGTTTAACAGTGAGTTTATATCAGTACTGGGAAATGTTAACTATAAAACAAGTAGATAGAACAAAGGGATCTGGGAATATAGGTCCATAATTCAGTAAAAGTACTGGCACAGATTGATAGGGTTGTAAAGAAGCTTTTAGCACAAAGCTTTCATAAATCAAGAGATAGGATGTTACACTGAAGTTGTATAAGACATTGGTGAGGCTTAATTTGAAGGCCTGAGATATAAGGAAAGATTGAATAGCTGCCACTGGACTTGGAGACAAAGAGGCCAACAAATGGGCAGGAGAAGGAGAAGCCAGTGACCGGGTGGAAGAAGGAGCAGCCAGTGGATGGGCCGGAGAGGTTTCGGAGGAGCTAAACTGGGTGCAGAAAGTAATTCTGCTGCTGCTCAAAGACTTCAGAGTTGGTGCACAAAAGCAGTGTGCAGTGTAACTGTGAGTGACTGTCTAGGACTTTTCTCTTTCAATCGAAAGACCATTTGGATATTGGTGATGTGAGATGCCACAGCCCTGTTTCACTTGGTTTGGTGGTGGGACCAGCAACGAGGCTCAAATGGAGTCCAGGTGAGACAATGCTGGCGACTGTGTAGCTTGTTGTCTATGCTTGATCATAAAATTTAGAGTCATAGAATCATAGACGGTACAGCACAGAAAAGGGCCCTTTGACCCATTTAGTCAATGGTGAACCATTGATGTGCCTGTCAGTGCTGCCCTCCAGTGTTTGACCACTGGAATGACAAGCTGGATTGCCAGGAGCTGTACAATCAATTTGCACACATTGCTCAAAGACTTGGACTATTCTCTCTCCCTCTCCCTCCCCAGATTATAATGCACCCTGTCTTGTTTGACTGTATCCATATATGGTTTGAATTACAATGAAACTTCACTTGATTTATTCCTTGGAAAATAGAATATTCAGAGAGGTTTGACAGAGGTATACAAAATTATGAGGTGTAGAGATAAGGTAAATACAAGCATATTTTTTCTACTGAGGTTAGGTGGGTTTACAACCAGAGATCATGGGTGGAGGGAGAAAGGTGAAAACTGTAAGGGAAATATGAGTGGAAACTTCTTCACTCAAAGGATGGTGAGAGAGTAGTCAATGCAAGCTTGATTTCAATGCTTACCGGAAGTTTGGAACAGTACAGGGATAGTAAGGGTATGGAGGGCAATAGTCATGAAGCAGGTCGATGGGAAAAGGCAGTTTCAATGGTTCATCATTGAATAAATGGGCCAAAGGGCCCTTTCCTGTGCAGTACCTTTCTATGATTCTATGATTCTATCATTCTAAATTTTATGGTGCAAAATTAGCTTGGTTGGGGAAGGATGGAGGGGAATTAAATATGATATGCAAAAAAAATTGATTTGTCTCACCCTGTTGCCTCAATGCTTCCATCACTAGATCTGTAAAAGGGCTCCTGATCATCATATTCATTAAATACACCCCACTGGAGGTGGGCCCATTCATGAACAAATGTTCTTCCTGTAGGAAAAGAAGTGTATTTGTTCAATGTAATGCATTAATTTTTTAAAATTTTATTTTCAGATATAGCACAGTAACATCATCTTCTGGCCTAACAAGCCTGCACTGCCCAATCAAACCCATGCAAACAATTCACCTACAAACCCTCACAGCTTTGGAATGTGGGAGGAAACCACAGTGCTTGCAGGAAACCCAATCAGTCACAGAAAAAGTTTACAAACTCCTTACAGATAGCGGCAGCATTTAGTAAGGAGATGATGCAGAAGTTTATAAGGCACTAGTCAAGTTGTGCTTGGAATATTGTCAACAGTTTTGGGCCCCTTATCTCAGACAGGATGTGTTGTCATTAGAGAGAGTCCAGAGGAGGTGCATACAGAATGTTGAAAGGACTAGATGGAGTGGATGTGGAAACGATGTTTCCTCTGGTGGGGGTATCCAGAACTAGAGGGCACAGCCTCAAAATTGAGGAGTGACCTAGGATGAAATATTTCAGCCAAAGAACGGTGAATCTGTGGAATGCCCTGCCACAGACTGCATTAGAGGCCAAGCCTGTGGACATATTTAAGGTGGAAGTTGATATTTTCCTGATTGGTCAGGGCATCAAAGGATATGGCGAGAAGGCAGGTGTATAGAGTTGAGTGGGATCCGGGTTCATGATCAGCTATAATGGAATGGTGGAACAGACTCGAAGGGCTGAGTGGCCTAATTCTGCTCCAATGCCTCATGGTCTAAAAATAGCTTAATCTAGATAACTCTATCCTAAAGCAAGCTAGGGTTTTCAGTCACTAAAAATCACATTTCTGAATGTTTAAATACTGTAGTGATATGTCTCATTTCTCTTAAGGGGAGATTTGGACAGTGAGACAGCGCTGGCTCTCAGATTAGCACCATTAGTATTTCTACATCCTTGATCCACTTTTCCATGTCCTAGTCAAGCCTCCCCTCAACTCCATTCTTATTCTCTCAACACCCACCTGGACAAAGTGTGGTTTATATGTCATCACTTAACTTACCAACCGGCACAAGCTTTTCACCCTAACCATTAACTTCCTATTTTGTATTCCCAGGTTGTTGTCACAGGAAACCACTAGACACAGCTTCATTGGATTCAAAAAAAAAAGCTGAAAAGATGTTAATTTACCTTTTTTGCCATAAACTTCAACCAGACCGTCGTTTAGTAGGAAGTTCGGTGTAAGATGAATGTAGAGCCCCTTCTCCCCACATCCTCCATACTGCAGGGTGTATGGAGTGTCTCCATACAGAGGATTGGGTTCAGCAATGATCACGTTTGCCTGTGAAATATAATTGCCCATTTCCTTGTGAAAATCATTATACTAATTACACTGTGCACAATGTGCCTGTCAGAATAAAAGTAAAGATAACAAGTGTAGGGCACTTTAGTTTTCAGTAGAATTTGAGGCCCTACTTAAGAAAAACAAAGGAGGTATAGGTAAGCAGAAACAAATGAGACGCTTATGGAATATAAGAAATGGAAGCGAACACTTAAGAAAGAAATCAAGGCTAAAAGACAGCATGTATTTCCTCTAGCAGACAAGATGAAGGAGAATCCTAAGGGGTTCTCCAGATATGTTAAGAACAAAAGGATTGCAAGGGACAAAATTGGTTCTCTGGAAGACCGGAACGGTTATCCATGCATGGAGCTAAAACACATGGGGATGATCTTAAATGAATTCTTTGCATCTGTATTTACTCATGAGATGGACACAGAGTCTACAGAAATGAGGCAAAGTGACATCTACTTTATGGACCTTGCACAGATTATAGATGCAGAGGTGTTTGCAATCAGACCCTATGGGAGACCCTGTGTATAGTGATGCGCCTCAGGGATTGGTGCTGGGTCCTTTGTTGTTGTCATTTATGTCATTGATCTGGATGATAATATGGTTAACTGGATCAGCAAATTTGTGGATGACACCAAGATTAAGGGTGTAGTGAACAGTGAAGAAGGTTATTGTGGCTTGCAGAGGGATCTGCATCAGCTGGAAAAATGGGCTGAAAAATGGCAGATGGAATTTAATTCAGACAAGTGTGGGATTTTGCACTTCAGCTGGACCAACCAGGGTGAGTCTTACATGGTGTACAGTAGGGCACTATGGAGTGCAGTAGAACAAAGTGATGTGGGACTACAGGTCCATAATTCATTGAAAGTGATGTCACAGGTAGACAGGGTGGTAAAGAAAGCTATTGGCTTTCATAACTCAATGTATTGAGTGCAGGACATGGGATATTATGATGAATTGTGTAAGATGTTGTTGATGCCTAATTTGTAGTAGTGTATGCAGTTTTGGTCACCTGCCTGTAGGAAAGACGTAAACAAGATTGAAAGAGAATAAAGAAAATTCGCAAGGATGTTACAGGGTCTGGCGGACCTGAGTTATAAGGAATGATTGAATAGGTTAGGACCTTATTCTTTAGAATATAGAAGATTGAGAGGAGATTTGATAGAGGTATACAAGATTATGAGGGGTGTAGATAGAGTAAATGCCAACAGGTTTTTTCCACTGAGGTTGGGTGGGACTACAACCAGAGGTCATGGGTGAAGGGTGAAAGCTGAGCAGTTTAAGGGGAACTTGAGGGGAAACCTCTTCACTCAGAGGGTCATGAGAGTTTGGAATGAGCTGCCAGCACACATGGTACATGCTGGTTCGATTTCAATGTTTAAGAGATGTTCAGATAGCTACCTGGACAGGAGGGCTATGTTCTGGTGCAGGTCAATGGGATTAGGAAGTTTAAATGGTTTTGGCATGAACTAGATGGTCTGGATGGCCTGCTTCTGTGCTATATTTTCCTAAGAGTCTATGAATCATCTCGCCATTCCTTCCCACATAGCCCTCCATTTTTTATTATCCATGTGTCTAAGAATCTCTTTAATGTATCTCCAATGTATCAAGCTTTACCACCACCACTGTCAATGGGTTCCACACATCCATAATACTGTGTAAAAAATTACCTCTTCCCACTACGCACTCCTATCCATTCTGTCTATGCCTTTCATAATTCTATGCACCAGTATCAAATCACCTCTCATTATCTTTTGCTTCAATGAGAAAAGCTCTAGCTTGCTCAGCCTGTCCTCATAAGACATGTTCTCTGATCCAGACAGCACATGGGTAAATCTCCTCTGCACCATCACTAAAGTTTCCACATCCTTCCTATAATGAGGGGACCAGAAATGTACTGTATGCAATACTCCAAGGATAGTCTAACCAGACATTTATGGAGCTGCGACATTACCTCAAGGCTCTTAAACTCAATTCCCTGACTGAGGTGGTACAGTAGCATATTAGCTAGCACAGCACTTTATAGTACCAGTGGCTTGGGTCCTATTTCCACTGCTGCTTATACGGAGTTTGTACATTCTTCCTGTGAGAAGGGCAGAGCTTTGTGATGATGACGCTAATGGTGACTCCTTTCCTTGCATCTTCGGAAACAACTCTATTTCCATCTTTGATGTCTCTTTTTTTCCCTTTCAAGGTTGTTTTGAAGACCCTGACCTGGAGTTACATGCTGACTTTGGTTCTTTGCAGGAACGGGACTTGTTCTCAGGGCCTCATGACTGGCCGGTTTTCAATATGCCAAGGACACGGCCTAGGAAACTAGCATGCCTTTGGGGTGTCAGATTTTCCCGTCTCTGGAGGCAGGCTGGTTCCGCTGATGACTGATGCATTGTGGGAGAACACAGAAGATTGGAAGGAGTGGCTTGCTGCTGGCTATGTACCCAGAGACCCGAGTTGGGCATAGGGCTCAGAAAAGGTGACATAATGGACTATTAGCACCATAATCCGCAAGTTGCTTGTTATATCTCCCCTCTCACTGTGAAATGGGGACATCTCTTTCTCACTTATGAGGGGGAGAGAGAGAGAGGTACGTCAAATACCAGGTTTGTGGGTACTGCAAGCCTGTATCTTTATTGAGGCTTTGCAAGCTTGAGTGCTCAGTGGAGAGCACCAATGCTTCTTTGCTAGTGGGGGAGGAAGGGATTGTAGCTTTGCTGCTGCCTGTGTGTGGGAGGGGGTCTGGTGGGAGGGCTTTGGGGTTCTAGCATTTAACTGTCATTCATTCTTTTGGGCACTCTTCTGTTTTCATGGATGTTTGAGAAGAAAAATAATTTTAGGATGTATATTGTATACATTTCTCTGACATTAAATATACCTGTTGAAACCTATTGACTGTGTGTTTCCTCCCACAGTGCAAAGATGTACTGGTTGGTAAGTTAATTGCTCACTGTAAATTGTCCCATGATTAGGCTAGGCTAAATCAGGGGTTGCTGGGCAGCATGGCTTGAAGTGTCTAATCTGTATTGTATCTCAACAAACAAATAAATAAATAATGAAGGCCAACGCATTACATACTTTAACCATTCTCTCAATTTGTGCAAGAATGTTGAGAGATTTATGGATGTGGATTCTAAGATCCTTCTGCTCTCCCCACTGCTCATAATCCTGCTATTAGCTGTCATCCTGTATTATGCTTTCAAGTCTGACCTTCCAAAATGCATCACTTAACATTTTTCAGAATTGAACTTCATCTGCCACTTCTCGCTCAAGCTTTGATTGCTATCAATATCCTATTGTAACCTACAACAATCTTCTACACTATCCACAACACCACCAACCTTTGTTGGATGGTCAAAAATTCAAAGGATCTTGGTCAGCAGGGATGAGTTGGGTGAAAGGCCCACTTCTATGCTGTGTAAGTCTATGGCTTCAAGTTGTTCTTGTCATTTATATTTGGCCTCTCTGTAGTAATGGAGGAGGTTGATGACAGACAGGTCAGTGTCAGAGTGGAAAGGAAAGTTAAAATGACATGCAGCTGGAAACTTGTGGTAGCCACTGTGGACAGAGTACAGGTGCTCGGCAAAATGGTCATCTGGTCTCTGCAGACAGGTTGATGAACACCTCCACCTATTAATACACTCCAGCACAACATCCACAAAATGCTGGAGGAACTCAATAGGTCAGACAACGTCTGCAGAAATGAATGTTTCAGGCCAAAACTTTTCTTCAGGACTGGAAAGGAAGGGTTAAGATGCCAGAATAAAAAGGCAGGGATAGAGGAAGGAGGATAGCTAGAAGTCAGGTGTGTAGGAAAGGTAAAGAGCTGGAGAGAAAGGAATCAGATAGGAAACAAGAGAGGACCACAGTGAAAAGGGAAGGAGGAGGGGACCCAGGAAAAATGATAGACAGGTGAGAACCGGTAAGAAGCAGGAGTGGGGAATAGAAGGAGAGGGAAGGGAATTTTTTTCTACCGGAATGGGAAATTGATGTTCATGCCACTAGGTTGGAGGCTAACCAGACAAAATATAAGGTGTTGCCTCTCGATCCTCAGGGTGGCCTCATCATGGCACAAGAGGAGGCCATGGAACAACAATTTGGAACAGGAATAGGAATCGAAGTTAAAATGTTTCGCTGCTGGGAAATTCTACTTCTGGTGCTTGACGAAGCGGTTCCCCAATTTATGATGGATCTCATCAATGTGGAGGAAGCTGCAACAGGCGCATTGGACACAATAGGCGACTCCAGCAGATTCACAGGTGAGATGCTGCCTCACATGGAAGGACTGTTTGCGACCTTGAATGGAGATGAGGGAGGAGGTGAATGGGCAGCTGTAGCACGTTGGCCTGTTGCAGGGATAAGCGTCTCTGACCCCTACCACACCTTTTTATTCTGTCATCCTCCCCCGTCCTTCTCAGTCCTGAAGGAGAGTCTCAGCCCAAAATGTCAATTGTTTACTCTTTTCCAGATGCTGCCTGGCCTGCTGAGCTCCTCTAGCATTTTGCGTGTGTCAAAACTTGAATCTTATTTTCATCAGTGTGAGAGGCCACATCACAGGCAGTGAATGACCAAGTTGGAAGAGCGATAGGTGTGGATTACAGGGAGGTATAGTTAATATTTAAAAAGTATCTGATGAATATTTGGATTGCTACGAACCTAGTGTCAGTAAATGGGATTGCTATATAGTTGATGTGGAGCCTGGAGAAGATTGAGGGTCCATTTCTGCGTGTATAACTATGATTCATTGTTAATAAATTTTTACATGCCACACTCTGTAACTGTAAACAGGAACAAACTGAATAGACAATTAAATCACCAAATTACTACCAACCTTGTTTCCGGAGTATAATGCAAAGACTAAAACATTGTGTTATGAAACAAAACTTATCTCATTTTGATATCACTGATTCTGGCAGCATAATTATTCACTACAGAGTATCTTTTGTTTTGTCAAAAAGGGTTTTCCATGATTTGTAATCCTAAACATTGAGAAATTTATACAAAATCAGTTACTTCCCTCAAGCCATCAGGCTGATCAACACCTCCACCCATTAATTAACCCACTCCACCACCCTCAGCCTTCACAACACACACAAGACATTCCTTTCCACAGCCCCTCAACACACTTCAAACCACCCCTCATGACCTTTACTTTTACATTGTGTTTTACGGGATTGCTTTTACAATTATATTTATTCTATTTTATGTGTATTGTGTTTTTATATGCTTCATCAGATTTGAAATAAATCATTTTGTTCTCCTTTACACTCATTTACTGAAGAATTACAATAACCAATATTGAATCTTGAGGAGCAACGTTTGGCTATTTAGCCCATTGAGTCCGTTCTGCCAATTGAGGGTTGGTGAGTCGTAGATCCTGGACAGCGAAGACCTTCATTCACTTGTGCGAATACAGAAATTTGAAAATTGAAGCCTGAACGTCAATCAGAAAACCAGAAGTCAATGCGTAATGGCTGAAAGCTGAAGTGTAGAGACTGGAGACCCAGTGATGCAAGGCCTGGGCTTGGGGTCCCATCACTGGCTTGGGCAGGGATCAATACAAAAAACTGAGGCCTGAATGTGGATCAGAAAACCAGAAATCAAAGACTGGTAGCCAAAGTCTGGAGGACTGTCCATGTATGTGGATGGAAGGGAGAGAAGGGGGCTTGTGTTGCCTTTAAGGCATTTGTTTAGTTTATAATATTTTCATTTTAGTAATTCATTTGTTATCATTTTCTAGTTAAAGTTAAGATTGTTTAAAGTAAATTTGTTGCCTGTGATATATCGCGGCATGTGATGATGTCACACCCGGTTTCGCCGCGTCTTGTGGGAAAATACCGGTTTGGAGAAATGGGAAGGAGGGGGCTTATGTGTGCAGGATCAGCGCGAGAAAAGTTTTCTTTCTATGCACTAGAAACATTAGAGAAGCAACACTAAGTTCAAGAGATAATCGATATGTTGAATTAAAAATGTTAACACTGATTCTGTTAAAAGTAATGACGGTTAATAAAGTTCATGTTTTTTTGTTATTTAAAGAGTTGCGGATAGTTTGTGTTGAAGTGTATTTAAAGCCAGTCGATGGTGTAGGTAGATTCTGACTATGTTGCACTTTAATGTAATATAGTTGTAGTTTTACTTTTGCAAGTATTTATGATGTAAATGTGATGTCAAGGAGGAAACAAATACTGTATATATTTGGTATTGTTTTATCAACAGTTTTCACCATACGTTAATGTGGAAGAGTGAACAGTAATCTTACTGGGACCGCCTCATTGATTGGTTTATGCTTGGTGTTTAGTTCAGAGTTCTTTTACACCTGTGCGAGAACACTACAGGGCTGTTGTGGTGTTGTCTTGTTGCCCTGTGGTGTCCCATGATGTTTTGCCAAGCATTGTGGGCAGGTTACATTGGTGCCAGAATATGGGATGACACTTGAGGGCTGCCCCCAACTTACCCTTGGATTGTATTCATTGTTAATACATTACACTGTCTGTTTCAATGTACAAATGATAAACAAATGAATCCAAATATGAATCTGAATCTGGATCAGGAACTAGGCTACAATTAGTGTAAAAGAACCACAGGAAAAAGGAACTTTGTGAACTTAACAGGAGAGTGGGAAATGACGTGCTATTGAATTTAAAGAGATCACATCAGCGTCCCAGTAAGCCAAGAAGGAAGGCAGAAACCAGGACAGGGTAAGTTGAAAGGGAGAGAGCAGAAACTGGGTTTCAGTACAAAGAAAGGGAACGTTGGAAATGGGGCACTGGTGAGGATAAAGAAGCACAGGAGAAAGTATTTTAGTATATCCAAAGGTGTGCAGAAACTGGTGTCCGGTTGAGTTGAAGGGAGAACAGAAATGGGGCACTGGTGAGTTTGGCGGGGTGGGGGGGGTTGTGAAACTTCACCAGTTAGCTGATGCTGAACCATCAGGATTTCTGAATGATGGAATGGTAAATTATTGGTATTATATCGAAAATACCTCGGTCTTTCTCTTCACCTGTAACTTGCTGTCTATTCAGCAGGTCCATCTACATCAGTGTACATTATCACCCTCTCACACTTTGCCACTCCTTCGTCCATAAATTTATAAATGTTATCCAACACATCCATTTCAGTATTGAACCCTGGGCAACTAGATACTAGATCTCTACCTTTATTTAATCTGATATACAACCATTTACTATCACTCTCTGATTTCTTTGTTCTTACCTTCTCATATGTTTGATTAGTTGGTCTTTGAACCAAGCTGGAGTTATATGGCCAGGATTTAGGCAAAAGGATTTTAACATCTGAAAAATAGAGCCGCTGTTTGGTAGCTTGATGCAGGAAGGAGGAGGCTTCACTCATCATTGCCTAACGGAAACACAAGTTTAAAATCAATGTCTTATTGTATTTTAATTATCATACCAGAGCAATCACAGCCACATATTCTTTTAACTCTTCCTCCTGTCATCAAATCTTAATTTTAAGGTAATACAACACATCTTTGACATAAAACAACAGATATGAAATCATTTTAGATCTTACCTGGATTTTTTCAGGAAGCTTCTCATCATATGGGATACTTGGTTTAATTGCAATCACAATGTCTCTGTATCCATTATCCACCACATGTATTCCACAGCTCCTCTCAACGTAAACACTTAGGAGATAGCTGAAGACCATGGCAAAGTTTTTCCGCAGAACAATCATTGTACTGAAGTTTTGCTCTACTCCACTCGCTTCCTATGCTTACAAAGACACCTTTGCCAGTGATTCAGAAAAAAATGAATGAAATATTAAACTCTCAGCACAAAAAGTGTATGATATTGGCTCAGCATTTCTAATTTGCGTTAGGCTTTCATCATCAGCAAATCTTAACATAACAAGCAATTGCATCAGACACAGAGCTACAAGAATAGGTCATCGTGGAATTAAACTAAGCAAAACCCTTCTGTGAGTAACAAATTCAACTTGCTTTGACTTTTCTCAGGTTTAAGCAGAGAGGACCTGAGGAACATTATGTACTGTAGATGGAATAGAAAAGGTAGGTCTTTCTTGCAATGGATAAGATGTGAGGAGATATTGTAGAGGGATTTAGCCCTGAAGGAATCAAGAACAGATGAAGAGACTGAGTCATAAAGTCATCGAAAAGTTCAGCAGAGAAACAGACCCTTCAGCCTACCTGGTCTGTGCTGATCTATTAATCTGCCTACTCCCATCGAACTGCACACAGAACATATCCCTCTAGAGAGGCAGAAGAAAGGACATTATAGGCCAGCTAACCTGACTTTAGTTGTTGGAAAGATGTTGCAGTCTATTATTAGGAATGAGGTTTTGACATACTTGGAGGCACATGATATAATAGGCCAATGTCAACAACATAGTTCTCTAAAGGGAAAATCATGCCTGATAAGTCTGTTGGAAGCCTTTGAGGAATTAACAGACAGGATAGACAAAGGAGAATAATTTCATGTTGTTTATTTGGATTTTCAGAAGGCCTTTGACAAGATGCCACACATGAGGCTGCCTAACTAGATAAGACCCCATGGTATTTCAGTAAAGGTACTAGCTTGGATAGAAGATTGGCTGACTGGCAAAAGACAGTGTAGAAATTAATTAATTTCTCGTTGTCTGTGGTAACTAGTGTGCCACAGGGGTTAGTGTTAAAACCACTTCTTTTCACATGAATTAGGAATTAATTGCTTTGTGGCCAAGTTTTCAGATGATGCAAAGATAGGTGAATGGAAAGGTAGTGCTGAGGAAGCAGGATGTCTGCAACAGGACTTAGACAGATTCTGGGAATGGGAAAGAAAGTGGTAGATGAAACATGGAACCCTGAGCATTTTTATTTCCGTAAATGTTCACGGTTCCAGAAGGAAAGCTGCATGTGACATGATTCAAAGGCCTTCCTTTGGCAATATGGTCCGATGGTCCAATTGCATTGCATTGTTGGGATGGGGAATGACAGAGTCGTAGAGTAATCTAGCACAGAATCAGGCCCTTTAACCCAACCTTTCCATGCCATGCAAAGTGCCCACCAAAGCACTTAGCCACATTTGACCCATATCCCTGGCAACTCTTCCTATCCATTAAACTTTTAAATAGACAATAGGTGCAGGAGTAGGCCTACATTTGGCCTACATGTTATTGTACCTACCTCAACTAATTTCTCTGGTATATATGCACCACCCTCCAAAGTTGGCTCTTAGAAACTTTAAAGTCTTTCATCTCTCAACTTAAACTGATGCTCTCAAGCATTTTATTTCCTTCTCAGGGGAAAAACAGACTATGTGCCTTCATCCTGTCCTTGTCCTTCAAGATTTTAATACACTGGCAAAACCTTCTTACTTCTCAATGCCCCAATGAATAAAGACTTAACCTTCCCAATCCTGGCTACATCCTTGTTAATCCTCCTTGCACTCTTTCAAACTCAACACCGCCTTTCCCATAACAGGCAACCAAAACTACACACAATTTCCAAAGTGTGGCCACACCAGCATCTTGTACAACTGTAACATAACTTCCCAGCTCCTATTCCCTGTGCCATGATTGATGAAAGCTAACATGCCAAATGCCTTCTTCACCATTCTATCTGTGACACCAATTTCAACAAATTGTGTACTTAAACTCTGAGGTCATGGATAGTTACATGGATGAAATAAAAATGGAGGGCTATGTGTGAGGGAAGGGTTAGATTGATCATAGAGTAGGTTAAAAAGCACAACATTTTGAGCTGAATGTACTCTACTGGCTGTTCTAAGCCACTTAATACTCCCTGTCTATTTATTGTACAAGTCCTATCCTGATTTGATCTGCCAAAATGCAATACCTCATATTTATCTGGATTTAATCCATTGGCCATTCCTTGGTCCACTTGACAAGATGATCAAGATCCCATGTGATTTTTGATCACCATCTTCACTATCTGCAACACCATCAATGTTTTTTTTTGGAGAAGGAAGTCTGAGGATCAGAACTGGAGTGCGGCAGGACCCATTTTGATTTTTTCTTATTCTCATCAGAGTTAAGAGAGGCTGGACTGCGCAGGCATGTGACATCGGGCAGTGAAGCACGGAAGATTTAAAAAGGGCAGAGATTCTGATTCAGGTTTCATTTGGAGAAGGAAGTCAGAAGGTGAGTGTAAGCGTTCAGCACGGACTAGAAGGGCTGAGATGGCCTGTTTCCATGCTGTAATTGTTATATGGTTATATGATCAGAACAGGAGTGTGGCAGGCACAGCCTTAAGTAGCGGGCAGCAGAGTGAGCCCAGAGCAGAGTGAAGGCTCAAGGGCTTTGGCTCAACGGCCTTAGGTGGAAACGGGCGAGGCAAAATAGTTTTTGTCTCAGTTTTTCCTGTTATTTGAGGAAAGGGGAAGTATGAGTGTGAGGGTAGCTTGTTGTTCTCAGTGTTGGATGTGGGAGATCCTGGAGTCTCCTAGCCTCCCGGACATCCTCATCTGCTCCAGGTATGCCAAGCTGCACCTCCTTAGGGACCATGTTAGGGAACTGGAGCTGCAGCTTGATGACTTTCATCTGGTCAGGGAGAGTGAGGAGTTGATAGAGAGGAGGTACAGGCAGGTGGTCACACCAGGGCCATGGGAGGCAGACAGGTGGGTCACGGCTAGGAGGGGCAAGGGGAAGAGTACCCCAGTGGCTGTACCACTTGACAATAAGTACCCCTGCGAGTACTGTTGGGGGGGCACAGCCTACCTGGGGGAAACGACAGTGGCCATGCCTCCAAAACAGAGTCAAGCCTGTAGCTCAGAAGGGTAGGGAAAGGAAGAGGAAGGCAGTAGTAATAGGGAACTCAATAGTTAGGGGGCCAGACAGGTGATTCTGTGGATGCAATCAGGAGACCTGGTTGATAGATTGTCTCCCTGGTGCCAGGGTCTGGGATGTTTCTGATCACATCCAAGATATCCTGAAGTGGGAGGGTGAGGAGCCAGAGGTCGTGGTGCATATAGGTACCAATGACATAGGTAGAAAAAAAAGGAATATAGGGAGTTAGGAAGGCAGTTGAGAAGGACCGCAAAAGTAGTAATCTCGGGATTACTGCCTGTGCCACACAACAGAGAGAGTAGGAATGGAATGAGGTGGAGGATAAATGCGTGGCTGAGGGATTGGAGCAGGGAGCAGGGATTCAAGTTTCTGGATCATTGGGACCTCTTTTGGGGCAGGTGTGACCTGTACAAAAAGGACAGGTTACACTTGAATCCTAGGGGGACCAATATCCTGGTGGAAAGGTTTAATAGAGCTGTTAGGGAGGGTTTAAATTAATTTGGCAGTGGGGTGGGGAACGAAATGATGGAGCAGAGGAGAGGGAAAACAGCAATAGATCTAAGGAAGTGAGCAGTAAGGATGTCAGGAAGGACAGGCAGGTGATGGAGTAAATATGCAGCCATTGGGATGAGTTGCAGTGCAAGAAAGTTGCAGTGCAATCAATGCAAAAAATACTAAATACTGGACTTGAGGTGTTATACGTAAATGCATGCAACAAAGGAATAAGGTGGATGATCTTGTTGTACAGTTACAGATTGGCAGGTATGATATTGCAGCCACCACTGAGATGTGGCTAAAGGATGCATGTCTCTAGGAGCTGAACGTCCAAGAATACACAGTGTATCAGAAGGATAGGCAAGTAGGTAGAGGGGGTGACATGGCTTTAGTGGTAAGAAATGATATTAAATCATTAGAAAGAGTTGACATAGGATCAGAAGGTACAGAAACTTTGTGGGGTGAGCTAAGAAATCACAGGGGTAAAAGAACCCTGATGGCAGTTATCTACAGGCCTCCAAACAGCTGCAGTGATGTGGACTACAAATTACAGCAGGAAATAGAAAAGGCTTGCCAGAAGGGCAGTGTTATGATAATTGTAGGGGATTTTAACATGTGAGTGGATTGGGAAAATCAGGTCGGCACTGGATCTCAAGAGAGAATTTGTATAATGTCTACGAGATGGCTTTTTAGAACAGCTTGTTGTTGAGCCCACCAGGGGATCGGCTGTACTGGATTGGGTATTCTGTAATGAACCAGAGGTGATTAGAGAGATGGAAGTGAAGGAACCCTTAGGAGACAGTGATCATAACATGATTGAGTTCACTGTGAAATTTGAGAAAGAGAAGCCGAAATCCGATGTGTCGATATTTCAGTGGAAATTACAGTGGCATGAGAGAGGAACTGGCTAAGGTTGACTGGAAAGGGATACTAGTGAGAAGGACGACAGAGCAGCAGTGGCTGGAGTTTATGCGAGAAGCGAGGAAGGTGCAAGACAGAAGTATTCCAAAGAAGAAATTTTCAAATGGAAAAAGGATGCAACCGTGGCTGACAAGAGAAGTCAAAGCCAAAGTAAAAGCAAAGCAGAGGGCATACAAGGAAGCAAAAATTAGTGGGAAGACAGGATTGGGAAGCTTTTAAAAGCTTACAAAAGGAAACTAAGAAGAACATTAAGAGGGAAAAGATGAACTATGAAAGGAAGCTAGCAAATAATATCAAAGAGAATACTAAAAGCTTTTTCAAGTATATAAAGAGTAAAAGGCGAGAGTAGATATAGGACCAATAGAACATGATGCTGGAGAAATTATAATGGGAGATAAGGAGATGGCAGAGGAACTGAACGATATTTTGCATCAGTCTTTACTGAGGAAGACATCAGCAATATACCAGACATTCAAGGGTGTCAGGGAAGAGAAATATGCACAGTCACAATTACGACAGAGAAAGTACTCAGGAAGCTGAATAGTCTAAGGGTAGATTAATCTCCTGGACCAGATGGAATGCACCCTCGTGTTCTGAACGAAGTAGCAGTGGAGATTGCAGAGGCATTAGCAATGATCTTTCAAAAGACGATAGATTCTGATATGGTTCCGGAGGACTGGAAGATTGCAAATGTCACTCCATTATTTAAGAAGGGGGCAAGGAAGCAAAAAGGAAATTATAGACCTGTTAGCCTGACATCGGTGGTTGAGAGGTTGTTGGAGTCGATTGTCAAGGATGAGTTTACGGAGTACCTGGAGGTATATGACAAGATAGGCAGAACTCAGCATGGTTTCCTTAAAGGAAAATCCTGCCTGACAAACCTAATGCAATTTTTTGAGGAAATTATAAGTAGGCTAGACAAGGGAGATGCAGTGGATGTTGTGTACTTGGATTTTCAGAAGGCCTTTGACAAGGTGCAGCACATGAGGCTGCTAAACAAGATAAGAGCCCAGGGAATTATGGGAAAGTTACATAGGTGGATAGAGCATTGGTTGATTGGCAGGAAATGAGAATGGGAATAAAGGGATCCCATGCTTGGGCTGCCGGTTACCAGTGATGTTCCACAGGGGTCCATGTACTCCTTGGAGTTTAGAAGAATGAGGGGGGACCTCAGAAACATTTCGAATGTTGAAAGGCATGGACAGAGTGGATGTGGCAGAGTTGTTTCCCATGGTGGGGGAGTCTAGTACGAGAGGACATGACTTGAGGATTGCAGTGCGCCCATTCAGAACAGAGATGCGAAAAAAAAACTTTTAGCCAAAGGGGGGTGAATCTGGAATTTGCTGCCATGGGCAGCAGTGGAGGCCAAGTCATTGGGCATATTTAAGGCAGAGATTGATAGGTATCTGAGCAGTCAGGGCATCAAAGGTTATGGTAGGAAGGTGGAGAAATGGGACTAAAGAGGAGATTCGATCAGCTCATGATGAAATGGTGGAACAGACTCGATGGGCCAAATGGCCAACCTCTGCTCCTTTGTCTTAAGGTCTTATCTGCATACCTATCAAATAATCATTGTGATTCAATTCCTACCGCTGTCTATAAGGAGTTTTGTAAGGTTTTCCTCGTGACTGCACAATCCAAAAACATACGGTTAAGGCTGGTGATTTGTGGGCATGCTATGTTGGCTTCGGAAGTGTGGCAATACTTGTGGGCTGCCCCCAGCACAATCTAGATGATTTGATACAAATAATGTGTTTCACTGTAGTTTTTTTTCCCCCAATGTTTCAATGTACATGTGACAAATGAGTCAAAGTAATTTTTTTTTAAATCATAGAACAGTTCTACATTCAACGTCCTAATTTTGAGATCCACATTGTAATTTTAGAAATTCTATTGTGCAGTGCATATAAACATCAAACCATATGTTAGCATGTCCTGCATCGTCCAGAGTCCCTACTGATGGATGCTGCTTCACATCCACAGGAAACATTCTTACAGAAAAGCAGCATCCATCATCAGAGACCTCTACCACCCAAGACACGTTCTCATCTCACTGCTGCCATCAGGAGGAAAGTACAGAAGCCTCAGAACTCTCACAATGAGATGTAGGAATACCTCTCAACCATCAAGGTCATGAACAAAAGTGATGACTTGACTCAACTTTACTTGCCATTTCAATGAACTATTCCCACATTCAATGGATTAATTTTAAAGTACTCTTCATCTCACTGTCTCAATATTTATTGTTTATTTATTTATATTATTGTTTCTTCTCTTTGCATATGCACCAATTGTTGTTTTCTGGGTAAAAGCATTAGTTTGGCAGTCATTCATTGATTCTGTTATAGATTGATTCTGTTATAGTTACTATTCTATAGATTTGTTGATTATGCCCACAAGAGAGTAAATTTTGAGTTTGTCAATTACAGTACATAGAACTACAATGTTGTGGCCTTTACTGAAACTCGGTTGAAAAGGGGCAGGAATGAGTGATTAATATTCCAGGTTTTTGAAGTGTTAGAAAAGATAGAAGAGGTAAAAGGAGGGTGGGGAGGGAGTTGCACTATTAATCAGGGACAATATCACAACTGCACTCAGGGGAGACATAATGGAAGGGTCAGAAACTGAGTCCATTTGGGTGGAAATCAGGAATAAGCAGGATGCGATTACACTGGTGGGATTGTACCTCAGACCCCCTAATAGCCACCAGGACATTGAGGAACAGATAGGTAAGCAGATTAAGGAAATGTGCAAAAGTAACAGGATTGTTTTCATGAGGGGTTTCAACTTCCCTAATATTAGTGCAAGGGATTAGATGGGGCAGAACTTGTTAAGTGTTTCCAGCTAGGCATCTTAAATCAATATTTGGGCTGTTCAATGAGAGGAAAGGCTGTACTGGACCTGATGTTGGGTAATGAGCCTGACCTGGTGACTGACCTTACAGTGGGTGAACGGTTAGGAAACCGTGACCAAAAATCATTAACTTTATGGATAGCTATAGATAAGAATAGGAATGGTTCTTGTGGGAGAAAGTTAAAAAGGAGAAGGAAAAATTACAAGGGCATGAGGCAGGAACTAAGAAATATTAATTGGGAACACATTTTCTCTGGGTGTGGGAGACAAGGGGATGTGGAGACCGGACCCAAGAGCAGGACGCAGGCACTAGGGGCAGTACTGGGGCAGGACAGGAACAACTAAAGGGTAGAACAAGATGGGGAGACCATGGCATGTGTGAGGGACGTGGCATTCAAAGTGATCCTGGGGTTCAGAGATAGTTCATGGCGAGGTAGGACCCTGGCTAGGCTAGAGGATGGGTCTGTGGGACAAGGAATGCTGGGAGGCTGGTCCTCTGGGTGGGCCACATAACTCCTGGGCAGGGCCTGGCCTCCCAGGCAGGAACGCAGGGACCTGGGCAGGTGCAGGGCACAACCTGTCAGAAGAGAGGGGTAGGAAAGGGTCAGAGTCCACCACCGGGCAATGGCAATCCGGCCTGCTTACCTGACAGAGGCAAGGGATCGGAAGGGAGCTCGGTCCAGGGTGACTATGAGAATGGACTTACAGAACTAGTTGATTAATGGTGGGTACTCCAAGCCAGGATGAACAGAACGAAACTGGGTGAACAGTGCAAGCAGGACAAACATGACACATGGGCCAGAACAGGGTAAACAGGGAGACCAGCACAAACAGGACGACCAGGTCAAAATGGGATAGACAGGCAAACAGTGCAATCAAGGTGAATGGGACAGAACAGCAGGACCAGTGCGTACAAGGCAAACATGACAAACCCCCCCTCCCCCAACTAGACTCAATCCCAGAGCCCCTTACATACACCTGCCAGCTGATAGGCATCAGGTGCACCTCCTTAAGCCAAGATGATCCTATTTGGGCTGAAGGGTGAAAGGAGGGACGGCTACAAGGCCCAGAGTCCGCAGACCAGGTGAAGACCTGGAATGTGGGCTGCGAACCAGACCATAACACAACCACCCCCCCCCCCCCCCATCAAAGGGAGCCTCCAGGTGACCAAGGAGGGTCTCTAGAACTAGAGAAGATATGGGTGGGTGAAGGGGGAAAATGTTCAGAAAAGAGGGGACCCCACAGTGACAGAAATAGTGCCTGCATGGCTGGGTCCACGCTGGTGGGGTCATTCTGTCACAAGGGGACATGGAGACTAGACCCAAAAGCAGGACGCAGGCACTGAAATACTAGGGGCAGGAAAAGAACAACTAAAGGATAGAACAAGATGGGGAGACCCTGGTGTGCGAGAGATACAGCATTCAGAGGTGATCCTGGGGTTCAGAGATAGTTTGTAGCAAGGCAGGACCCTGACCCAAGGCTAGAGGACGGGTCTATGGGACAAGGACTGCTGGGAGGATAGCCCCCTGGGCAGGTCACAATTTCCAGGCAGAGCCCAGCCTCCCTAGCAGGAACACAGGGGCCCAGGCAAGTCACAGGGCACCTGGGCAGGTGTGAGGCACAACCCATCAGAAGGGAGGGGTAGGAAAGGGTCAGAGTCCCCCACCAGGCAACAGCAGTCCAGCCTGTTTACCCAATGGAGACAAGGGATCCGAAGGGAGCTTGGTCCAGGGTGACTATGAGAACAGACTTACAGAACTAGTTGATTAACAGTGGGTACTCCAAGCCAGGATGAACAGAACAAAACCAGGCAAACAGCACAAGCAGGACAAGCATGACACACGGGACAGAACAGGGTAAATAAGGCAACCAGTGCAAACAGGACAACCAGGTCAAAATAGGACAACCAGCACAAACAGGTCAACAGCACAAACAAGGTGAACCAGTTGGAATAACAGGACCAACACATACAAGGCAAACAGGACAAGCCCCAACTAGATAGATAGATAGATATTCTCTCTCCCTCTCATATTTTATGGCAGTTGGCACCCAGCTTAATGGTGCATTACTGCCACCTTCTGCTCCGGAGTATGCGATGGACTCACATTCTAAATCCCTTCACCCAATCACACATATACACATACCATAACCTACACTTTATCCTCCCCATCCTAGTACCCTATTTCTGTTTATCCATCATAAACTATAAAAAACCCCTGTACCCCTTAAAGTTAAAAATACCCTGACCTGTGTTCTCTCACCCATGCCCAGCAACCCTTTTAATGTGAATTCCTGCACCCCCAATTCCCTTAGATTAATTCTCATCATCTCTCCCTGTATCCCATACTTCCTGCAACTCAGAACTACATGCTCTACTGACTCCTCTTCCTGACATTTCTCACACAGTCCTGTCTGGTGTTTCCCTATCAATTTCAGTGTTTGGTTTAGTGCACAGTGACCCAGCCTTAACCTAGTCCACACTATTTCCTCTCTTCTGTATCTACTTCCTACCCTAGTACCTGCAACACTTCTTTGTATTTGATATAAATGCCTCCCTTTCCCCTCCCTGTTCCATCTTTCTTGCCACATTTGGTTATTTTTTTTCCCCAGGTTACACACTTAACCTCTGCTTTACTAATACTAATAAGCATTTCTATATTTTCTTTCTTTATTGCTCTCTTTGCCAACTCATCCACCCTTTCATTGCCCTTCACCCCTAAATGAGCTGGAACCCATAGAAATTTAACCTGAACTCCCTGATTTGCAACTCTTGTGACTGACTGAAGGACTTCATGAAGTACATCTTGCCGGCTGTTTGAGTGAGAAGACCTTAAACTTGCCAGTACGGAAGATGAATCTGAGCATATCAATATCAATGCTTTGACTAGTTTAGTTTTCTCCACCCAACACAACCAACACTGCCATCATCTCCACTGTATACACCGCTAACTTATCAGATGTTCTTCTGCTGATTGCAATTGCTCTTGCTGGTATAGCCACCCCAAACCTTGTCACTCCTGTCTCAGGTTCCTTAGCACCATCTGTATAGACCTGAGTATAATCACTATACTTTTTCATCACACGTTAAATGCACTTACCAAATCAGTTTTATACTTTCCTTTCCACCTCTAACAAATGCCAGTCTATGTCAGGCCATACCAGCTTCCATGGAGCTACAACCGGATAAACTACTGAAGGACTTATCCTTAGATCAAACACTCCACATGATCTAGCAATATCATTCCCTACCTGACTAAAGTTTTCCCTCTGAAACCTCCCATTTTCCCAGGACTCCTGCAACACTCCTTTAGCAGGATGAGAATCATTGTGTCCCTGCAAATTAACCCAGTAGTTTGCCATCAATTGCATCCTTCTTAATTCCAAAAGTATTGTTCCCATTTCTACCTGCAGGGCTGATACTGGTGGTGTTTTAAAAGCCCCACTGCACACTCTCAAAACCTGAGCCCAAATCACATCCAGTTTCCTTATAAGAGACCTAGCTGCTAATCCAAATACTACATTCCATAATCCAACACAGATCTTACTAAAGCCACATACGTTCTCTTTAATGCTGAACAACTTGCTCCCCATTCCCTACCAGTCAAACATCTCATCACGTTTATTACTTTTACATTTCTCCTCAAATTTTCTGATATGGCCTGCCCATGTTAATCATGAATCAGATACAACTCCCAAAAATTTAAATGATCCAACCCTTTCTAATTCAATCCCATACATCCTTAACTTCTTCCCTACTTCAATTCTTTTCCTAGTGAAAAATACAGTTTGAGTTTTTTCCACTGAAAATCTACATCCCCAAGCATAACCCCACACTACCACTTCATCAATTGCTCCTTGTAGTTTCCCAATTACATGCTCCACATTCCTGCCTCTTTTCCCACAAGGCCCCATCATCCGCAAACAGTGACCTACCTATATCCACTGATACCTTTGTGAAGACATCATTGATCATAATGATGAAAAGTCTCGATCTCTTTATTGCTCTCACCATTTCTGCCAAAGTAAATGGATCATCAATTATATCATCTGTTTCTTTCCTCCTGTTTAACACACCTGGGTATTGACTCATTGTTATTTCCCTTCTTCAGACAAATTTTCTGAACTATGTATCTTTACAAATGACTTGGTCATGATCTCAGCCTTATCCCTGCTGGAGACTGCTGTTTCCTCCTCAGATATCATTACTGGATACTCCCAATCCCTTCTATCTCCCCCCATCCTCTTAATCATTCCCCATATCTCTCCCACAGGCATTGTTCTTCCTATTTTGTTCCAAAAACTCCTCCAACTTGCCCTTTTAGCTTGACATATAGTTCCTCTCACCACTGCCTGTGCCTTCTTATATTGTATCAAATGCTGCATATTATGGGTTCTTTTAACTAGTCTAAATGCTCAATTTCTGTTATTTTTTTTAAATAAAACAGCCTGACAACATTCCTCTGTCCACCATGGCACTATTTTTCTATTCATCCTATTTTTACTCCTGGGTATAGATCCTTCTGCTGCCATAATAATTGCTGAAGTCTCCTGACTGTTTAATTCATCTATATCCCCAGAAATGTCAATCTTTGTCAATGCTTCTTCACTTAACTTCTGGAACTTACCCCAGTCTGCTTTTCCAAACACCCACTTTGGGACTCCCCCACCTGGTCTCATTTCAACTCTTTCACCCACTGAACATGAAACTGGGTAGTGATCACTGCCTCCTGTTGAAGCAGTCCAAGCTCCCCAGTTACTGATGCCAGCCAAGACATTAGACACTAACATAATATCTAATATCGACTCAGTTCACATCAAATCCCTTTCTTCCATCAAATCTTCAATTACCGTTCTATTTGAATCTGTAATTGGATCCCCCCATATTGTGCTGTGAGCATTGAAATCTGCACACCACACTACTTTGTCTATTTTGTCCTTGTATCCTTAGTAGGCTGTCCAAATCCAACCTTTTACATGGATTGTAGTAGTTAATTGTAACCACTCCCTCCCCTCTCTCCCATATTTCCACCACTATGTATTCCTGATCATCTCCTTTTTCCAGTACTCTATACAGTACACCTTGCTTGATTAACATAGCACAACCTCCTCCTCCCCCTAGATTTCTATCTTTCCTTATCATTGTATACCCATGTACCACAAAGTCTAAAGCTGGTTTCAACCAAGTTTCCTGAATACACACTACATCTGGTTTTACAACCATTTCCTTAATAAATTCCTTAAATTCCTGGCCATTGGCCAGTAAACTCCTTGCATTCCATTGCAAAAGAATCACCATAATGAGTACTAACCAACCTATGACACTTCCTGGCTTGACTGATTAGTGAGGTTCTCCCTCACTTCTTCCCATGTCAGTCCTACTAACCCTAAATGGTTTACTGCTGCTTTGACCACCAGCTGAATTTTGTCACTTTTTGACTTTATCTCTGCTGTACTGTTAATGACTCCTGCAATGAAGATTACTAGAGCATTTTTTCCCCCCCACATAAATCCTGTCATTTATTCTTCGCTGCATCTCTTGCATCCCTATTGCTCTCTGGTCATTAGGAGCATTATTCTGTTCTCTTGACATTCTTACAGCTTCTGCATAAGTGATCTTTCTTTTCACTCATTTCTTGAATTTTATTCTCCCGTCTCATAACCTCACACCCACTATATGCCACATCATGAGCTCCTCCACAATTACAGCATTTTGGTTGCACTACTGTTCCACACATTCCATATTCATGATCATCCCCACATCTAGCACATCTCCTCTGACTTTTAGTTTTTAGCTATGTGTCCAAACCTTTGACAATTATAGCACCTCAATGGCTTTGGCACATATACCCTTACTGGGTAACTCATGAAACTCAGGAACACTTTCCTTGGCACTCTTTCTTCAAATTCAATCAATACTCTTTCACTTTCCTTTTTCATTCCCTCCTTTGTTGTTTTCAGTCTTAGAACATTAATTACTTTCCCCCCTTTGATATTCCTCTTCAGCTCCTCTATGTTTATACTCATTGGTACACACATGATTACTCCTTTACAACCACCATTTCATGCTCCCATCCTCCCTGTATATTCCACCTTGCATTTTCCTATCTCTTTTCACTTGAGTGCTTTCTCAAGTTGTTCCTCATTCACACATTTTACCAATAGATTGCCATCATTAAGGACTTTTGCAAATACTATTTCCCCCATCTTAATTGCCAGAGTTGTTGTTAGCACAGAGGTTAATTTTCTTCATATGTCCTTGCACCTTCTCATTAAATCTAATAATGACAACACCTCCTCACTGAACTTGTTCATCTTCCTCACTTTCAGAACTCTCTCCACTGTCATTTCTTATTCTTTTATTCCCTTTGTCTCAGTTTTCATTCATCCATCCCCTCACTATCTCCTTATTCCCTTTATTTCTCCCTTCACAATAATCCATTTCTCCCCAGCTGCCTATCCCACTCCTTCTCCACTCTCTTTCCCTCAGCCCCTCCTCTCACCTTGTCTGCCATTACCAGACCCAGGCAACCCCTTCCCAGCAATTCCCACTCCCTTTCCCTCAACAAGTTCCAAACTCACCAACATCAATTCCCACTTTCAACCACCCACACCCCCAACTAGACTCAGTCCCAGAGCCCCTTACATACACCAGCCAGCCAATAGGCATCAGGTGCACCTCCTTAACCCAAGATGATCCTATTTGGGCTTAAGGGTGAAAGGAGGGATAGCTACAAGACCCGGAGTCCAGTGTATACGTGGACCGGATCAAGACCCGGAATGCGGGCTCCGGACCAGACTGGACCTTAACAAGTAGAGCAAAGTATGTAAGGGGCAGGGGGGGGGGGTGTGAGGAGTAATTTTATTACTCAGAGTCATGAATGTCTGGAATGCACTGCCTAGTATGGTGGCTGAGGGAAATACATTGGAGACACTTAAGAGACGTTTGGATAAGTGCATGGATATCACGAAGATGGAGGGTTTTGGACATGGTGGATGTAGAATAGACTAGTGTTTGGTGTTTTTGATTTGCTTTTTAGCTGGTTTGGCACAACTCTGTGGGCTGAATGGTCTGTTTCTGTGCTGTAATATTTTGTGTTCTATAGTGAAAGCCATGATTCTAAGAGTTCCATCTATTTTAAAAGAACATTTTTACAAATGTCTTTTTCTTGAATAAAATGAGAGGTTGTCCATTATCTAAGGTACCTCACCATAACAGATACTTAAAATGTGTGCAATTGCATAAATCTGATTGCTTTGCTGAAGCATCTGAATGTCTCGTAGTCTTTTTGTGTGTTTATAACAAGTTAGAGTCATAGAGTCATAGAACTTTACAGCAGAGAAACAGGACCATCAACCCATTTATTCTGTGCTGAGCTATTCATCTGCCACATCCCATTTACCTGCACCCACGCCATAGCCCTCCACACCCCTCCCTCCAAGTACTTTTCAAAATTGTTCTTAAAAGTTCAAATCAAACCTGTATCCACTACTTCCATTGGGAGTTCATTCCACACTCTCACCACCCACTGAGTTAAGAAGATCCCCCTCAGGTTCTGCTTAAATATTTCACCTTTCAACCTTTACCTGTAACCTTTAGTCCTAATCTCAACTAACCGAAGTGGAAAAAAATCTTCTTGCATTTACACTAACAATGTATTTCTTAATTTTGTATGCCTTAATCATATCTCTTCTCGTTCACCTATGCTCCAGGAGATAAAGTCCTAACTTATTCAGTCTTTCCCTATAATTAGGTTCTCAGGTCTTGGCAACTTTTTCTTGGTGCTCTTTCAAACTTATTTTCTTTCCTGTTGGTAGGTTGCCTTGCCTTACGCCCTTAACCCCTGGTGGAGTCGTCCGGACGCTGTCATGACAAGTTTTGACTCCGGTTCTTGTAGCCATCCCTCCTTTCACCCTTGAGCCCAATTAGTCTCACCTGTGGATCATCGTGGCTTGTTGGGGCTCAAGGAGGCACACCTGATGCCCATTGGCTGGCGGTGTATATAGGGGGCTCTGGGACTGAGTGGAGTTGGGGAGTTTTCTTTGTTTAAGATGAGTTCTTTGAGTAAGTCTGGTAGTCACCCTGGACCTAGTTCCCTTCCTATCCCTTGCCGGTGTTGGGCAAGCCTGGTTGGACTGCTGTTGCCTGGTGGGGACTCTGCCCTGTCCATCCATTTCTGCTGATGGGTTGTGCCCTGTGCTGCTCAGGCCCCTGTGTTCCTGCCTGGGAGGTCTGGGCCCTGCTTAGGAGTTATGTGGCCTGCCCAGCAGTCTCTGCCCCTACCTATATTGTTGTTGATGGGTTGTGCCCTGTTACCTACCTAGGTATCCTGTGACCTCCCCAGGCCGCTGTGTTCCTGCCTAGGAGGTATGGACCCTCCCCAGGAGTTATGTGGCCTGCCCAGTGAACTCTAGAATCCTGTCCTGCCTGAACTCTGGGATCCTCCTTACCTGAACTCTAAGACTCTCCTGGAACCCCAGAATCGCCTTAAACATCATGTCCCTCATGCACACCATAGTCATCACATCTTCTCTATTGTTTAGTTGTTCTTGTCCTGCTCCTAGTACTTCAGTGCCTGTGTCCTGCATTTGGGTCCAGCCTCCTTTCCCCTTGTGACACATCCAAGGAAAAGACTTTGAACTTTCTCTAGTGTTGTGTGCTAGCTGAATAATTGAATGTTATCTGCATGTTCTCTGTGAATCCTCTGTGTTTCACTGTTCTTCTGCTATCTCTGTCTTGCTACTTTCCTCCTTTCTTCTCCATTGCTCTCTCACTTGAAAATCTCAATGTGTTTGTGACAACCAAGGATTCAGCAGTGCAGCAGATACAGCAATTGCACTTGTGAATATGCACATGTCAGCTAATAATTACTTAGTTGAGGTTATTTGTGAACGCCATTCTTTGTGTCATAGCACTTGTCGAAACTTGGGCAAAGCACAGCATCGTTTCGCTGCCTGCTTGCATTCAGCCTTGGCTGGGAAAATAGGACAGTTGAGTCAGCTGACTCTGAAGACTAGCGGTATTTTTTATATATTTAGTTATTCCTTTCAGTCGCAGGGTTGGCTTCATTTTCCATGTGACAGCCCTGTTTGGCCTAGTGTTTGTTTTATTTCCCCTGTAACTCTGTTTGCATTAAAGTCTGTGAACTATTGACCTGCTTCAATGTTTCTCGCTCCACAATTGACCCATATCTGAATGCAGTGACAGTGTTTTGCTCAGTTGCAATGATCAGAATTTGGAAAACAAAACAGACTAGCATTTACTCTTAGAATGTTAAATAGTGAAACATAAAGGTCTTTTTACTGTTCTACAGAATTCCTGCAAGTTAAATGATTGGCTTTTCTGACAACGAATCTACTTAAACTCAGTTCTGGCTATCTCTCACTGTAACGAAACATTCCTTGCCAAGAGCAATTTGGAGAAGAACATAAATGGACAGGGTATGGAGGGCCATGGTCCAGATGCAGGTTGATGGGAATAAGCACAATAACAGTTTGGTATGCACTCATTGGGACATAGTGCTCTATAACTCAATGATTCTATGATAATAAATGTGATTCTGATTTTGAATCTGATATAGTGTCAAAAGCTAGGCGATCACAATTTGTGAATCTATTGAAGAGACCCCATCTGGATTTTGTCAGCTGTGTTCAGATTGGTTCTGCATTAAGTTCCAACTGAAGCATGGTTGCTATACTGTCAAAACAACTTCTTGTGCCCATAGCTCAGGTCATACAGCTTGTGTTTCACCAGGATCTGACAGGATCAGCCTTGGACAGTGAGCTGTTAACTAACCAGGACCTGGCATCTCAAACCTTCTCACTTGGTTTGAAAATGAAGACAGAAACAAAACCCATCTGTCTGAAGATTAGCTACTTGAAACAACTACTAGTAAGAACATTGATCTACCATATCTGCAATCTCAGTATCCGGTGCAGCAAGGCTGGAATGCAAAGAGGAATCACAATAGGAATGCATGCAGAGAGTGTGTGGCATTTCAGTAACAGTGGTAACAGATTTCCATCCTACAAAATTTATATCCTCCCTGTGCTATCACTGGTTCAGGGACACTAAGTTGCAGTGTATCTGTGCAGGGAATGGGACATCTTCCACCATTACTGTCTCTGATAGATCTTCATGTTTATTGCAGTCAATTTATGCCTGGCATCATTGGAAAACATTCCCAATGATGACTGGAATTGACACATTAGGTATCTCAATCAATGTCAACACGAAGTACACTGCAGATGCTGTGGTCAAATCAACATGTACAAGCAAGCTGGAGGAACTCAGCAGGTTGGACAGCATCCATTGAAATGAGCAGTCAACGATTCGGGCTGAGACCCTTCATCAGGATGAAGGCTTCATTAGGCCCGAACCGTTGACTGCTCATTTCTATCAATGTCAAGATGTTTCAGTCATTTCTGTTGCCTCTAGTTTAAGCTCCAAGATTTTCTAGTCAAAGATTTTTGTTCTGGCCAGGACTTTGTGGAGGAAGAACTTGCCTTATCTTTGGGTTATGTCAGAACTTTTGAAATCCCTTTCCAATTCTTCTTATTCTTTAACAGTATCAATGGGATATGGGATACATCAATGCTCAGAAATGGAAATGACTAGAGAAAGTGAAGGGTACATGCCAGTCAAAAATCAAAGGAAATTTTATTATCAGAGTACAAATATATCACCACATACAACACTGAGATTCATTTTCCTGTGGGCATACTCAGCAAATCTATAGAATAATAACAGAATCAATGAAAGATCAAGTAGAGTATAGAAGACAACAAAATGTGCCAATGCAAATATAAACAAAAAACAAGAGCATGAAATAACAAAATAAAGCATCCTTTAAATGAGATAATTGGTGGTGGGAACATCTCAATAGATGACTGTAGTTATGCCATTCTGTTGAGATGTTCCCATAACCAATAATCTCACTTTGTGGATTCCTTAAGGATTTCAAGCTCCAAGATTTTCTGGTCAAAGACATTTGTTCTGGCCATGTCTTTGGAGAGGAAGAACTGCAAGTGATTGAAACAGGCCAGACCATCACAGCCAAAGCCCTCTTCATCATCGAGCATATTTACAAATAGCACTGTCACAGGAAGAAAAAATCCATCATCAAGGACCCCCACCTTACAGGCATTGCTTGCTTCTTGCTACTATGATTGGGGAGGAGATACAGAAGCATTATGTCCCACACCACCAGGTTCAGGAACAGTTATTACCCTACAATCATCGGGCTCCTGAATCGGCATGGATAGCTTCACTCAGTACACTATGCACTGATACCACTGCCTACAGACTCACTTTCAAGGTCTTGACAAATCACATTCTCAGTATTATTTTCTTTTATTTGACAATTTGTCTTTTTTTTAGATTGATTGTCACTTTTTGTATAGATTTTCATAAATCCTGCTGTATTTCTTTACTTTCCCATAAATGCCTGCAAGAAAATGATCTTGAGATAGTATATTGCGACAGATGCATACTTTGATATTAAATTAACTTTGATTCTGACTTTGCACTTGCACAAGAGGGCCACTTGTTGGCAGCAGATTTATCTTATGCCTGGATTTCTCTTCATAGTTCTCTCTCACCCCTGGCTGTTGCCAACAGTTTATACAGTGGGAACACAAAACACTGGTGATGCTTAAATCTCCAGCAAGAGTTGGATGGATAAAGCCAGCTGTACTTGTAGGGAGAAACCCTACCTCTTTATACCAATCATAATTTCCTGACGATTCTACTATAATGCATGAATTTTTAAGGAAGTTGAATATTTCAAAATTACCACTTAATGAATGTTTAGCATTAGATGTACCCATTATGGAAGAAGAAATAAAGAAAGCAATTTCTTCGATGAATTCTGGTAAAGCACCTGTTTTGGATGGGTATACAGTAGAATTTTTTAAATCTTTTTCAAATCTGCTTTCTCCTTGGTTATGTAGAATCTTGAAAGATGCCTTATTTGTAGGGAAATTATCACAATCCTTTTATGAAGCATCTATTTCTTTAATTCTTAACAAAGATAAAGACCCCACTGAATGTGCATCATATAGACCTATATCCTTGTTGAATGTGGACTTCAAAATCGTTTCCAAAATATTGGCAATTAGATTGGAAAACGTATTGCCACAAATTGTCTCTGACAAACAGACAGGATTTATTAAAAATTGGTATTCGTATTTTAATGTTAGGAGGTTAATGAATAACCCAGAGAAATCCATCCCTGCAGTAATATCACTACTTGCTCAGTTTAGTAGTCTTTCTGGTTATAAATTGAATCTTAATAAGAGTGAGCTTATCCTATTAAATATGTAAATTCCAATCTATAGACAATCACCATGTACACTGGTTACTCATTACTTCACTTATTTGGGTGTTAACATTACTAAGAAGCATAAGGATCTATTTAAAGTTAACTTTTTACCCTTAATTGATTATGTTAAACAACTACTTACTAAATGGTACCTATTGTCCTTATTGGTAGAATTAATGCTATTAAGATGATTATTTTACCAAAATTTCTGTATCTATTTCAGGCCATACCGATCTTCATTTCTAAATCCTTCATTTCTAATTTTGATATTATTGCTTCTAAAATGTCTTCATATATATGGCAGAATAAAAATCCTAAGCTGAAGTTAAAAATATTTACAGAAATCAAAAAAGGATGGCAGTTTGGCAATGCCGAATTTAAGGTTCTATTATTAAGATTCTATTATTGGGCAATTAATATTTGATATTTAACGTTCTGGACACAAGATCTGGATGAAATTCAATGTCCACAATGGGTGAATCTCAAGTGCGAGTCGACTTTTCATTGGCTTCTATTTTAGGGGTCTCGCTTCCCTTTGCACTTACTAAACTAAATAACCAAATAACGAATCCAATACCTAAACATACAATACAACTATGGATTTAACTTCGTAAAGTTTTTGGATTGAATAAACTTACTCTATCAACTCCGACTATATCTAATTTTTTCATCCAACCATCCGGAATTGATCAAGCTTTTCCTTTATGGAAAACAAAGAGAATAACTTGTTTTTGTGATTTATTCATGGATAACTGTCTCATGTCTTTTGAACAGTTGTCTGATAAATATGATTTGCCTAGATCTAATTTATTTCAGATATTTACAGATTAGAAACGTTTTGAATGTTATTTTACCTACTTTTCCAATACCGCATCAAACTGAAATTACAGAAAAATGTTTAGGTTTAAATCCCTATCAGAAGAGTTTAATAGAAATTATTTAACTATCTAACCATATTACAATTACAGCACAGAAACAGGCCATCTCGGCCCTCCTAATCCATGCTGAACGCTTACTCTCACCTAGTCCCACTGACTGGCACTCAGCCCATAACCCTCCATTCTTTTCCTATCCATATACCTATCCAATTTTACTTTAAATGACAATACCAAACCTGCCTCTACCACTTCTACTGGAATCTCGTTCCACACAGCTACCACGCTCTGAGTAAAGAAATTCCCCCTCATGTTACCTTTAAACTTTTACCCCCTAACTCTGAACTCATGTCCTCATGATCTGATCATGAGCATGTAATCATGATCTGATTACAAAAGTATGTCTAGGTACATCTGATAAAATTATGAATGAATAGGAAAGAGAACTTCAAGTATCTTTACCAATAGAGAAATGGGAGGAAATTCCCAACTAGTTAGAAGTTCTTCAATGTGTGCTAGACACGCTTTGGTACAATTTAAGGGGTTCATTGGACCCATATGCCTAAGGATAAGTTAGCTCATTTTTATTGCCATATAAATCCTGTCTGTGACAGATGTAATTCTGAGGTAGCTTCCTTGGTGCATATGTTCTGGTCTTGATCTCTTTTGGGAAAATATTGGAAAGACATTTTTGATATTATTTCAGTAGTTTTGCCTATTGATTTACAACCGCATCCTATTACTGCAATTTTTAGATTACCAGTGATGGACTCTAGTCAATTATCCTCTTCAGTTTACTATTTGATTGCATTTGTTACATTAATAGCTAGAAGATCTATTTTATTTAAATGAAAAGATTCTAATCCCCTTACTACATTTCAATGGTTTTCTCAAAAAATGCTTAAACTTGAAAAAATTAGGAGTGGCATATCGACCCTTTGGTTAAATTTGAAGAAACTTGGAGGCCATTTACTCAGCATTTTCATATGATGTAAGCTGACCTTTTCCAAATCCTTCTCAATAACTTTTTGTTCGTGTATAGAAGAGTGGAGTTAATGACAAATAGTGATTTTAACCGATGGAACATGGCAGCCCAGCTTTTGTTTTGTGTTTTTTTTTGGTTTGGGGGACTTTTTTTTCTGTATAATTTTTTTTAAAATTTTTAATTAGTTTTTCAAATCATTTTACAAATTAAAAACCCCAAATCCCAATGAGGAACATCAAAACGGTGTAAAATTAAGCATACAATAACAATATGCTACTCTGTATAAATTTTTTTTTAAATCTTTTTCATGTTCAGTTATTACGAGATTGGCAGGCTTAGATTACATATGTTACTCAGAGTTTGTGTCTGTATATATTAACCGTTATTAATGTAATTCCGATCTCTTTGTATCATTATCATTGTTATGCTTATCAATTTGCAACTTAATAAAAAAGATTGAGAAAGAATATTCATACCAGTTTTTCTGACCTTCTTCCCTCTCAACTGTTGCTACCAAAATTTTCTTCCTTCACATATCAGTCAGATCCAAATATCTTCACACCAGGATAGAGATTTTTAGTTATGGATCATCATTAAAGTTTGTACAATATTTGCCATTCAATACAATCCTGAGATTCATTTTCTTACTGGCATACTCAAAAAATTCAATATCCATAACAGAATCAATGAAAGACTGCACCAGCAGGTCAGATAACCAATGTGCAAAAGAGAACAAACTGTGCAAATGCAAAAAGAAAAAAAAGAAATAATAACACTGAATATACATTTTAAGCAATAAATATCAAGAACATGAGATGAAAGTGAGTCCATAGGCTGTCCACAGTTCAGTGTTGAGGTAAGTGAAGTTGAGTGAAATGATCCCGTCTGGTTCAGGAGCCTGTTAGTTGAGGGGTAATAACTGTTCCTACACCTAGTGCTGTGAGTCCTGAGGCTCCTGTACCTTCTTGATGAAAGCAGCAATTAGACAGTAGAGTTTACAGAAAATCTCTGTTTATTATAAAAACATGCAACAATTATGTATAGTCAATAATATGAGATAACTCACAACTCTCCTTTAATTCACAGGATTCAAGAGCAATGACCAGATGTCCAGTCTCAACTTGACAAATTCTTTTGCAGCTGTTACAGACTTGGTCAAAGTAGAATTCCAACAACCTTGCTCTTTATACTATCTAATGGACATGGCCAGAATGCAAAGGAAATTACTGCCTGTGCTATTTATGACAATAGGATAATCTTGGCATAACACCAATGATGCAATTCCGCATCCAATCAACAATTTCAGCCTTTACACTGTATGTTAACCCATTAAAGCCAGTGTATCATTATTCCACATGGTATAACTGCGACAAACACTTTTGACAACAGTGAATTAATCGACTTAACAGCAGTTGGTCGGGCTACAGAATGCATATTAATTGCCATGTGAGTGCACCAAATATGCTGGACAAACATAGAAACATAGGAAACCTATAGCACAATACAGGCTCTTTGGCCCACAATGCTGCACTGAACATGCACTTACTTAGAAATTACCGAGGGTTACCCATAGCCCTCCATTTTTCTAAGCTCCATGTACCTATCCAGGAGTCTCTTAGAAGACCCTATCGTATCCTCCTCCACCATCATTGCCAGCAGCCCATTCCACGCACTCACCACTCTCTGCATAAAAAACTTATCCCTGACACTTCCTCTGTACCTGCTCCCCAGCACCTTAAACCTGTATTCTTCCGTGCTAGCCATTTCAGCCCAGGGAAAAAGCCTCAGACTATCCACATGATCAATGCCTCTCATCATCTTACACACCTTGGATTGAGGGATGACTGCACAAGCATGTGGACATCAGCGAGTTAGACCAGCTTGAAGAGCTTAAAAGGCAACCAGATATTCAGGTGGAGAATAAATTTTGGTTCAAGATGGCACTGCTGAAGCTCAGAGACTACTTGCTGGTGGCCAATGAAAGAAAGACAGCAATTAAATACTTCGCTACTCACACTTTTTTTCTGGTAGACAGTTGTTTGTGGCTTCTCTGTCTGAGTTGAATCACCTGTATGACCTGATATTTTTGCGGTGTGGGCTGGGGTCTCAGAGACGCAGGACGATTGCAGTACGTCCAGGCCAGAGATGCTGGAGCGGACTTGGAAAGAATTTGATTTGGCAGAGCGGAGGTGGGGTGAAGTCAAAGAAAGAGCAAAGGTTTGATCTATTTAAGAGTCGAGCCAAATTGGTTGCCACCAGGTTCCGATATGGCCCAAATGTGGAGTGATAGACACTGAAGCAGGTCGATAGTTTACAGACTTTAATGCAAACAGTGTTAAAGGGAAAAGAAAACAATAAACTCTAGGCCAAACAGGGCCATTAACTAAAACTATCAAATGGAAAACAAAGCCTACACTGCAGCTGAAAAGAACAACTGGGAATAAAATGAATACCACGGGTCTTCAGAGTCGGTTGACTCGACAGTCCAATTTCTCAGGCAAGGTAGAATGCAAGCAGGTAGCAAAGTGTTGCTGTGTCCAAGTCTCAACAAATACTACGACAAAATGAATGAGTTAAATACTATCAGAATAAAATTATAATTAGCTGACACATGCATATTCACGAGTGCAATTGTTGTATCTGCTGCGCTGCCAAATCCATGGTTGTGATATTGGTAAGTCAGGTACTAGCTGAATCAAGGTGGTGGTGCCCGAGCCTGAGGGCGTATCAAAGCAGTAAAGAGTGAGAAACTACCCGAGGTTGGACAATTTAAGTGCCAGCCAGATTGAAATGGTCAGGGAGTCAGGGTTGGAGTCCATGGACAGTCCAGTTCGGCTCACTGCTCTACAGGGTTCGCTGCTCTCTCTGCTGGACTGATGCTATGGCCTGCAACGAGTGGATTTCTGGATCAGCTTCAGTGATGCCTGGCTTTGTGAACTTCAGTTCTGAATGCTGTTTCCTTGCTTTTATTGTTTGCATGAAGTATTTTTTCTCTCTCTCTGCACACTGGATGTGTGATGGTTTTCTTTTATTTTTAGTGGGTTCCATTCAATTTCTTTGCTTCGTCAGTGCCTGTAAGGAGACAAATCTCAAGGTTGTATAGAGCATACACCCTTTGGTAATATGTGTATTTTGTACTTTGAACTTTGATTTGGTGAAAAGAACAGTGTTTGTCACTGTTCTATCAACTGACACAAAGATAATCAAGAAGCAATTGTTAAAATTTGAATGTTTGCTGAGTATGTGCAGAGTTCCACTACCTATGTGACTTTTCACAGCTCCACTGTCTGGAAGGAGTTTGTACATTTGCTCCATGACCATTTGGGCTTCCTCTGGGTGTTCTGATATTCTCCCACATTCTAAAGACATGCAGGTTAGTAGGTTCATTGGTCACATGGATGTTGTTGAGCAGCACAGGCTAGTTGGGCCAGAAGGGCTGTTACTGTGCTGTATCACTAAATGATTGGTTTTATCCATCTTATCCGATGATGACAGTATCTGAAACCTGTGTGGGAGAGTTTTTAAAAGAGGAAAAGTCATTGCACTGGGTAGTTCCACTCTCCTGACCTCATAAGTCCATTAGGAGTAATCTTCCTTGTTTGCAATGGAGGACCATGACTTCTGTGCCATGTCTTTTGCTCCTTATGAAATGTTGCAGAGCCACCTTCCTGGTCATTGAATCTCACTGTTGGTCTTATCCATCTAGTCTATCGGATCTGACTTTGCGTGCTAGGACAGGTATGTATGTCCTTATCTCACCAGAGTATGAGGCCTGCCAGCTATGCTCACCTACAGTAGTTTAACCTGCCTGATGAAGCATTAAAACAGGATATAGCCACTGTTGCATGCAAATAACTATATGGAGCAACTGGTGAGAGCTGAGTGTCCCTTGGGGACGAAAGATGGGGGAGCTGCCACAGAGTGGACATGACAAGCCTCTTCGCCAGAGCTGCTACCACTCACTCTTACACCATCTCTAAACAAAATTAAAATAAAAACTCTGCTCAGATTTACTTTATTGTTCAAAAGACTTTCTGAAAAGTTGTTTCCTTTGCATTGTGATTATGTCCGTTTCACATGATATATTATGAAAGCATTTGGAATTAATCCTCAGCTGGGTTCATGATCAGTGCTAAGGAACTTGGCAAGTTAAGACTGGCCATCAAGCCATTGCCTTGGAGTCCTGTGAACAGAAGTTTCGTCTTTTGCTGTTGACTTTATGTGACTTCTGCATTTTTTTATTTACAACAAAACTGAGATTTCTTGTAAATCTCCACTGTACTAGTTTGATTTTTACACCAATATAAATTAGACCTGAACCATAACCAGAAATGTCTGTGCTGACATAATACTCCATAATACACAGTTCTTTTAGCATCCAGATATCTTTTGATCTCAGCTACGAATATACTCAGCAAGTGTGCTTCCAGAGACGTCTTTGATAAAATATTGACAAACCACAAGATAAAGAAATTCTCCAATCACTGCCTTGAATGCCTAACCACTCATCTTAAGAATGAATTTAGTTAGATATGAGAAATTTCATCTCTACAAAAGAGCTTGATATGCTTCAGTGATCACCTCCAAATTATTCTGAATTCTACACAATATATTCCCAGATCAGTTGCTCTCTCATCTTTGATTTACTACCCATTCCAGGAATTACTTTTGTGATCCTTCATTCAATGCCTTTTACCTCATTTATCCTTCTTTATGGAGCGAGACCTGACCTGCACATGTGGCCTAATTGACACCGTAGTCAGGATAGCATGCAAAGACTTTCACTGTATCTCAGTACCTTCCCTTGTATAATCGGTATCTCAGATAAACCAATTATCCTACATCATTGTAATAAAGAACTGAAATCTTGTTACAATAAAGCCAAAATATTGTGTGCTTTCTGAACGGCTTGATTCAATGTCATATTATCTTTTGTGATTACTTATAAGAACCCAAGTCTGTCTGAGTACCAACATATCTCACTCTCTCTCTCACAGTTTAAAAATATCCCTTCTCCCTGTACCCAGCAAACAAAATTGTTGATGTCATATTTTACCAGCCTATTTTTCATCTATTTTTCCTCACCCAAGAATAGGATGGGTGTGATCCTTCATAGTGTCACTGGCCCTTTTCAGCAACCTGTCTGTGCACATGTCCTTTATGGTGGGTAGGCTAGCGCTGGTGATGCATTCAAGTTTGACAATCTATGTTCGTCTTGACCTTTAGACTGGAAAATATCAGTTTATATCTCAATTCCTAAGAAGGGAAATGTAGACCATTAGACCATAAAACCATAAGACAAAGGAGCAGAAGTCGGCCATTCGGCCCATCAAAACTGCTCCGCCATTTCATCATGAACTGATCCAATCTCCCCTTTAGTCCCATTCATAACCTTTGATGCCCTGACTACTCAGATACCTATCAATCTCTGCCTTAAATACACCCAATGACTTGGCCTCCACTGCAGCCTGTGGCAACAAATTCCATAGATTCATCACCCTCTGGTTAAAAATTTTTTTTCGCATCTCTGTTCTGAACGGGCGCCATGCAATTCTCAAGTCATGTCCTCTCGTACTACACTCCCCCGCCATGGGAAACAACTTTGCCACATCCACTCTGTCCATGCCTTTCAACATTTAAAATGTTTCTATGAGGTCCCCCCTCATTCTTCTAAACTCCAAGGAGTACAGTCCAAGAGCGGTCAAACGTTCCTCATATGTTAACCCTCTCATTCCCAGAATTATTCTGGTGAATCTTCTCTGAACCCTCTCCAATGTCAGCACATCCTTTCTTAAATAAGGAGCGCAAAACTGCACACAGTATTCCAAGTGAAGTCTTACCAGTGCCTTATAGAACCTCAACATCACATCCCTGCTCCTATACTCTATTCCTCTAGAAATGAATGCCAACATTGCATTCGCCTTCTTCACCACCAACTCAACTTGGAGGTTAACCTTAAGGGTATCTTGCACGAGGACTCCCAAGTCCCGTTGCATCTCAGAACTTTGAATTCTCTCCTTATTTAAATAACAGTCTGCCCATTTATTCCTTCTACCAATGTGCATGACCGTACACTTTCTGACATTGTAATTCATTTGCCACTTCTTTGCCCATTCCCCCAATCTATCCAAGTCTCTCTGCAGACTCTCTGTTTCCTCAGCACTACTGGCTCCTCCACCTACCTGTGTATCATCAGCAAACTTAGCCACAAAGCCATCTATTCCATAATCCAAATTGTTGATATACAACGTAAAAAGAAGCGGCCCCAACACGGACCCCTGTGGAACACCACTGGTAACCAGCAGCCAACCAGAATGGGATCGCTTTATTCCCACTCTCTGTTTCTTGCCAATCAACCAACGCTCTATCCACGTATGTAACTTTCCTGTAATTCCCTGGGCTCTTATCTTGTTTAGCAATCTCATGTGTGGCACCTTGTCAAAGGCCTTCTGAAAACCCAAATACACAACATCCACTGCATCTCCCTCATCTAGCCTACTTGTAATTTCCTCAAAAAATTGCACTAGGTTTGTCAGGCAGGATTTTCCTTTAAGGAAACCATGCTGAGTTCTGCCTATCTTGAAATATGCCTCCAGGTACTCCGTAAACTCATCCTTGACAACCGACTCCAACAACTTCCCAACCACTGATGTCAAGCTAACATTTCTATAATTTCCTTTTTGCTTCCTTGCCCCCTTCTTAAATAGTGGAGTGACATTTGCAATCTTCTATTCCTCCGGAACTAGGCCAAAATCTATCGACTTTTGAAAGATCGTTGCTAATGCCTCTGCAATCTCCACTGCTACTTCCTTCAGAACACAAGGGTGCATTGCATCTAGTCCAGGAGATTTATCTACCCTTAGATTATTCAGCTTCCTGAGTACTTTCTCTGTCGTAATTGTGATGGCGCAAATTACTCTTCCCTGACGCCGTTGAATGTCTGGTATATTGCTGATGTCTTCCTCAGTGAAGACTGATTTCGCATTTCCCCCTACCCCCACTACTTTCAAATCTCTAACTCTCTTTCCTTTCAGTTAGTCCTGACGAAGGGTCTCGGCCCGAAACGTCAACAGTGCTTCTCCTTATAGATGCTGCCTGGCCTGCTGTATTCCACCAGCATTTTGTGTGTGTTGTTTGATGCAAAATACTTGTTCAGTTCCTCCGCCATCTCCTTATCTCCCATTACAATTACATTACAAAATGTAGAAGAATATTCAAACTATTGAGCAATTTCACTAATTTCACATGTTTCAAAGATCATGCAAGCAAGACTCCAGCAATATATGGAACAAGAATTGCCAGGCATTAAAGTTGGTTTTAGAAGAGACAGAGTCACCAGAGAACAACTTGCTAACTGGATAACAGAGAATCGAGGGAATTCCAAGAAAGTATTCATCCATGTTTTATTGACTACTCTAAAGCCTTTGATAGTGTATATCATAATAAACTATGGCAAATCCTTAAAGAAATGGGGATACCTGGACATCTGATCTGCCTTATGAGAAACCTGTACGAAGATCAAGAAGCAACAGTTAGAACTGTAAACTTGTTCAGGATTGGGAAAGGAGTACAATAAGGCTGCATACTGTCATCTTATTTAATCTACATGCTGAACACACATCATCAGGGATGCTGGTCTAGAGGACTCAAATGTTGGAATCAAAATTGCCGGATGAAATACTAACAACCTCAGATATGCAGATGATACCACTCTAATGGCTGAAAGTGAGGAGGATCTGAAGAAGCTTCCAATCAAAGTGAAAGAAGAAACTGGCTTGTTGCTCAATATGAAGACAACCAAGATTATGTCGACCAGCCCTATTAACCCCATGGTAATAAATGGAAAGGAAGTGGAAACAGTGAATGCTAAAAGGAAACAGCAAGTGAGAGGAAGAAAGCAAGAGACCATCACATGTAGACACCTGCCTCCAGCAGCAACGAGCAAGATGCTGGTAGACAGCACTGAACACCACTTGCCTTCAGCACTCACCTCGATGGTTTCAATCTTCCTCAGTACTTTAATCGGTGAGATTGGTGAGAAGTGGAGTCGATCATGGTCTCCAGGCTTCTGGGCCTTAAGAAGCCGTTTTGCTCGAAGCCTCACTGAGGTGAAAGAAATTGTTTTGTGAACTGTCTGGAAGCTGTTGCCTTTGACTGCATTGTTCACTGGTTTTATCTTCTTCCAACCATCAGGATATTGAAGCTTATTGACTTGTATTATTTTTGCAGGTATTTGTTTAACTCACTTCCTCAGTTCCAATGAAATGTTTCCTAGAATTTCTGAAAGGTTTGATATGTCTGCCAGAATTTCTTGGAAGTTTGATATGTCCTCTATGAAAACTAAGTATAAAATATACTATAAAGTATAAGTATAAAAACAGGAAAGTCAGTGCCAGTTGGTACTTCCTTACTAACTCCAAAAGTATGTGATTTATTTTATGAGACTTTTTCATTTTAAATACTGAATGAACTCATAGCTGTCAGTTTCTATCCTACTCTGATACACTATTTGACATTATGATGTATCCACCATCATACACCATTATCTGCCAGCATCCACCAACATCAAAGACTCCCATGCTCCAGACCATGATCTCTTTTCATTACCACCATCTGGTAGGAGCCTTAGTTTTCACACAGTCAGGTTCAAGAACAATTATTACCCTTCAACCATAAACCTTCCTGAATCTGTGTGGATAACTTCACTCACCAAAGCTCCAAATTGATTTCACAATGTACAGAATCACTTTCAAAGGTTCTACTACTCACATCCTCAGTATTATTTACTGTTTTTATTTGCAAAACTTGCTTTCTTTTGTCGATTGGTTGTTTGCCAGTCTTTAGTTATATTTTTTTCATAAGTTGTATTGTTTTTTTCTTTATCTTCCTGTAAATGTCTGCAGGAAAATGAATGTCAAGGTGACATATGGTAACAAACGTGCATTTTGATAATACACTTACTTTGACTTTGATTTAATTCTCCCTGTATACTTCTGAGGGAGAAGCCCAAGAAAAGAGTGCATTAACACCCAAATTAATACAACAGTTGATATACTGTATCACCATTGGATACACACTAGTAACCTTATATGAAAATGAATTCAGCACATTATAACATCTAAGTTGCATAGATATGAGGTTGAAATTTTTGGTTGTTCTTTCTTCCATGGTTATCTGTTTATTTCAGTTCCCTTTCCAGGGCAACATATTATTGTTTTAGTTATTTGCAAACTATGAGCATTTGAAAATGTTAGAACTACTGTCCGAATTAAAAATATAGACCTAGAAAACCCACAGCACAATACAGGTCCTTCGGCCCACAAAGTTGTGCCCAACATGTCCCTACCTTTGAAATTACTAGGGTTACCTATAGCCCTCTATTATACGAAGCTCCATGTATCTATTTAAAAGTCTCTTAAAAGACCCTATCATATCCACCTCCACAACTGTTGCTGGCAGCCCATTCCACTCACTCACCACTCTCTAAGTAAATGTGTACCCCCGACATCTCCTCTGTACCTACTCCCCAGCATCTTAAAACCGTGTCCTCTTGTGGCAACCATTTCAGCCCTGGGGAAAAGCCTCTGACTATCCACATGATTAATGCCTCTCATCAACTTATACACCTCAATCAGGTCACCTCTCATCCTCCGTCGCTCCAATGAGAAAAGGCCAAGTTCACTCAACCTATTCTCATAAGGCATGTTCCTCAATCCAGGCAACACCCTTGTAAATCTCCTATGCATGCTTTCTATGTCTTCCACATCCTTCCTGAAGTGAGGTGGCCAGAAATGAGCACAGTACTCCAGGTGGGGGTCTGACCAGGGTCCTATATAGCTGCAACATTACCTCTTGGCTCCTAAATTCAATTCCACAATTGATGAAGGCCAATACACAATTAACCACAGAGTCAACCTGCACAGATGCTTAGAGTGTCCTATGGACTCAGACCCCAAGATCCCTCTGATCCTCCACTCATATTCTGCCATCATATTTGACCTACCAAAATGAACCACTTCACACTTATCTGGGTTGAACTTCATCTGCTACTTCTCAGCCCAGCTTTGCATCCTATCAATGTCCCACTGTAACTTCTGACAGCCCTCCACACTGTCCACAACATTTCCAACCTTTGTGTCATCAGCAAATTTACTAACCAATCCCTCCACTTCCTCATCCAAGTCATTTATAAAAATCACAAACAGTAAGGTTCCCAGAACACATCCCTGAGATACCCCACTGGTGACCGACCTCCATGTAGAATATGATCCGTCTAGAACCACTCTTTGCCTTCTGTGGCCAAGCCAGTTCTGGATCCACAAGGCGAGGTCCCCTTGGATCCCATGCATCTTTACTTTCTCAATAAGCCTTGCATGGAGTACCTTATCAAATGCCTTGCTAAAATCCATATACACTACATTTACTACTCTTCCTTCATCAATGTGTTTAGTCACATCCTCAAAAAATTCAATCAGGCTCATAAGGCATGACCTGCTCTTAACAAAGCCATGCTGACTACTCCTAATCATATTGGACCTCTCCAAATGTTCGTAAGTCCTGTCTCTCAGGATCTTCTCCATCAACTTACCAACTACTGAGGTAAGACTCACTAGTCTATAATTTCCTGGGCTATCTCTTATCCCTTTCTTGAATAAAGGAAACCTCCAATCCTCCGGAACCTCTCCTCCCCCATTGATGATGCCATCGAATTCAAGTCTACTACTCAGTCACATGAGAAGGTAAGAGAGTGATGAGAGACCAAAACTGTTCTTAGTGTCTTGCTCATTGCTGATGTAAGGTTGACCAGATTAAAGGAACTCTCCAATCCTCCAGAACCTCTCCCATCCCCATTGATGATGCTAAGATCATCACCAGAGGCTCAGCAACCTCCTCCCTCGCCTCCCACAGTAGCCTGGGGTACATCTCGTCTGGTCCCAGTGACTTATCCAACCTGATGCTTTCCAAAAGCTCCAGCACATCCTCTATATATTGTATAATTTTTTCCTGATTGACAGATCCGCCTCCTCTTCTAATCCATTTCAAGTCATCTTGAGAAGTGGGTGTACCCTGCAGATCTATTACTTGCATTACAGGAAGTTGGTACAGCAGTCCTCAGTAAAAGAATGACTCTTACCCTGGGATTGCTTTTCTACTGTCTCTTGAGTGTTTGCATTACCAAATGCTCCAAGGTCAATTGGTCAATAATGGATATAGAAATATTATTTTTGCTATAAATCCTAGACTCCAATATAATCCCAAACTGATTGAAAACATTCAGGTGAGGTGATTAATTTTGTTACACTGTTTTATTCATTGTATGCTATTTGCATCAGGTTTCTCATCTTGGAGTTTATAATTTGATGACAGTTAAAGATATATTTATGTTCCTTTTTCCCCTCCCTGGGTGATTAAAATGCATTTACTTTCAATCCTGAATTTACTTTGCAGGAAATGATGACTGAAGTCTCCTCCTACCTCTACAAAGCTACAAAACATCAACTTTACCACTCAGATGTAAAAATTCTGCTGCCTGCTGTCTGGTCATCGAATTCAAGTCTACTACTCAGTCACATGGGAAGGTAAGAACAGAGTGATGAGAGACCAAAACTGTTCTTAGTGTCTTGCCAACAATGGAACTTCTTATAAAAATTTCTGTTCACACTTGTGAGTTTCAGTGGTGGAGCAAGAGACGTTCCATGGAAAGACGTAACAAAACAATTTCCGGAGATATTCTGACAAATATAATCTCTGCTCCAGTTAACAGTCTGTTATAAGGTCACTGAAATGCCCCACTGATGTAAAAAAAATAGTGCAAATGATTGCTTGATATTCAGTGCAGAATCAGTGAGCCACAAGAACTATTTCTATGTCATATGACTGTGAGTCACATTTAGATAACTGCTGTGAGGAGTAAATTGAATTCTGAAATTTTTGCTGGTGCATTGGAGACAGATTTTTTTCCCTTGAAATATTCACACAATTGTTATACATTCCTTTATTTGCATATTTGATATTTTTGACTTATCTATCTGGAAGTCTGTTGCAGACAAACATAAAAGTATTGATACCTGAGCTGAAGGTTTCTGGAACTGTAATTGGGTTCTTGCTCTTTGATGATATGAGGCTGTTCTGGGATCTGGTAAGAATGTTGTGGCATGCCTATCGTTTGCTAAACTTAAGAGAATGAATTGTGACTAGCTGATGACTTTTTGTGGAGTGTGTATAGAGTTTCACAAAAGTGTGAATCTGCAAATGAGGGTGGGCAAGTCATAGGTGGCAAGTACTGGCAATGAGTATTGCTGGGTGAGATAATAGACAATAGACAATAGGTGCAGAAGTAGACCATTCGGCCCCTCGAGTCGCACCGCCATTCTGAGATCATGGCTGATCATTCACTATCAATACCCAGTCCCTGCCTTGTCCCCACATCCCTTGATTCCCCTATCCATCAGATATCTATCTAGCTCCTTCCTGAAAGCATCCAGAGAATTGGCCTCCACCGTCTTCTGAGGCAGTGCATTCCACACCTCCACAACTCTCTGGGAGAAGAGGTTTTTCCTCAACTCTGTTTTAAATAACTGACCTCTTATTCTCAATCCATGCCCTCTGGTACTGGACTCTCCCAACATCTGGAACATATTTCCTGCCTCAATCCTATCAAATCCTTTAATTATCTTAAATGTTTCAATCAGATCCCCTCTCAATCTCCTCAATTCCAGTGTGTACAAGCCCAATCTCTCCAATCTCTCTGCATAAGACAGCCCTGCCATCTCAGGAATCAACCTAGTGAATCTACGCTGCACTTCCTCAATTGCCAGAATGTCCTTCCTTAAACCTGGAGACCAAAACTGTACACAATATTCCAGGTGTGGTCTCACCAGGGCCCTGTACAAATGCAAAAGGACATCCTTGCTCTTGTACTCAATTCCCCTTGTAATAAAGGTCAACATTCCATTTGCCCTCTTCACTGCCTGTTGCACTTGCTCATTCACCTTCATTGACTGATGAACTAGGACTCCTAGGTCTCTTTGCATTTCTCCCTTACCTAACTCTACACCGTTCAGACAATACTCTGCACTCTTGTTCCTGCTTCCAAAGTGGATAACTTCACATTTATTCACATTGAATGACATCTGCCAAGTATCTGCCCACTCACCCAGCCTATCCAAGTCTCCCTGTATTCTCCTAACGTCCTCTTCGCATGTCACACTGCCACCCGGTTTAGTATCATCAGCAAACTTGCTGATATAGTTTTCAATGCCCTCATCTAAATCGTTGACATAAATCGTAAACAGCCCTGTGGTACCCCACTAGTCACCACCTGCCAGTCCGAGAAACACCCATTCACTGCTACCCTTTGCTTTCTATCTGCCAACCAGTTTTCTATCCATGTTGAAACCCTGCCCCCAATGCCAAGAGCTCTGATTTTACTCACCAATCTCCTATGTGGCACCTTATCGAATGCCTTCTGAAAATCTAGGTACACTACATCCACTGGCTTACCCACGTCTAACATCCTTGTTACACCCTCAAAAAACTCCAACAGATTAGTCAAGCATGATTTGCCCTTGGTAAATCCATGCTGGCTCGGCCTAATCCTATTACTGCCATCAAGATATGCCACTATTTCGTCCTTAATAATGGACAAGCATTTTCCCCACGACTGCCGTTAGGCTAACAGGGCGATAGTTCTCCGTTTTCTCCTTCCCTCCCTTCTTGAAAAGTGGGATAACATTAGCCACTCTCCAATCATCAGGAACTGATCCTGAATCTAAGGAACATAGGAAAATGATTACCAATGCATCCGCAATTTCCTGAGCCACCTCTTTTAGAACCCTCAGATGCAGACCATCTGGACCCGGGGATTTATTAGCCTTCAGTCCTATCAGTCTACTCATCACAGTTTCTTTCCTAATGTCAATCTGTTTCAATTCCTCTGATATCTTATGACCCTGGCCCATCCATACATCTGGGAGATTGCTTGTGTCCTCCCTGGTGAAGACAGATCTAAGGTATGCATTAAATTCTGTTGCCATTTCCCTGTTTCCCATAACAATTTCTCCCAATTCATTCTTCAAGGGGCCAACATTGTTCTTAACTATCTTCTTTCTCTTCACATAGCTAAAAAAGCTCTTGCTATCCCCTTTTATATTCCTGGCTAGACTGAGCTCATACCTGATTTTTTCTCTCCGTATTGCTTTTTTAGTTAAGATCTGCTGTTACTTAAAACTTTCCCAATCATCTGTATTCCCACTCATCTTAGCCCTGTCATACATCTTTTTCTTTAATGCTATACAATCTCTGACTTCCTTTGTCAACCACTGTGGCCCCTTCCCCCTCTTTGAATCCTTCCTTCTCATTGGAACGAACTGCTTTTGCATCTTTTGTATTATCCCCAAGAATATCTGCCACTGCTGATCCACTGTCTTTCCTGCCAGGGCATCCGCCCATTTAACTTTGGCCAGCTCTTCCCTCATGGCTCCATAGTCTCCTTTACTTAATTGCAACACTGACACCTCTGATCTGCCCTTATCCCTCTCAAATTGTAGATAAAAACTTACCATGTTATGATCACTACTTCCTAATGGCTCCTTTACTTCAAGATCACTTATCAATTCCTGTTCATTACACATCACCAAGTCCAAAATAGCCTCGTTCCTGGTTGGCTCAAGCACAAGCTGTTCCAAAAATACATCCCTTAGACACTCCACAAACTCCCTATCCTGGGGTCCAGCACCTACCTGATTCTCCCAGTCCACCTGCATGTTGAAATCTCCCATAACGACTGCATTACCTTTAGCACATGCCAATGTTAACTCCCTAATCAACTTGTACCCAATATCCACGCTACTGTTTGGGGGCCTGTACACAACATCCATTAGGGTCTTTTTACCCTTACTGTTCCTCAGCTCAATCCACACAGACTCTACTTCCCCTGTTCCTAAGTCACCCCTTGCTAAGGACTGAATCTCATTCCTCACCAACAGGGCCACCCCACCCCCTCTTCCCATATTTCTGTCTCTACGATAGCACGTATACCCTGGTACACTCAATTCCCAGGCCTGATCCCCTTGCAGCCATGTCTCTGTTATCGCAACAATATCGTAGTTCCCCATTTTCATCTGAGCTTCAAGCTCATCTGTCTTATTTCTGACACTACGCGCATTCAAGTATAGAATTCTTAGCCCATTCCTCCTCTCTTTGCTTAAAACACTGTCTATTGTACCTAACCCAGCTCCTTGAACTTCCATCAGGCTAATTGCACCTTGAATTTTGATGACCTTCTCAAGATCACCCAAACCTTGTACACATTTAACCCCATGCTCCTTCTGACCAACCCTCCGTACATGTAACTTTTCCAACACATGTTCTGTCTCACCTTTCTCCTTTACACAATTAATATTTGGGAAACGTGTATTCCCCACCTGTCCCTTATCCTTAAGGCATCATATCATCTTCTCTCGTATTCTGGATCCCTGCCCCCTGCACATCTAGTTTAACCCCCTCCTGAGCAGCACTGGCAAACATTCCTGCAAGAATGTTAGTACCCCTCCAGTTCAGATGTAGACCATCCCTTCAAAACAAATCCCAACGTCCCTAGAACAAAGACCAATTATCCAAAAACCTGAACCCTTCCTTCCTGCACCATGCTCTCAGCCTCGTATTAATAAGATCTCGGAGTCAATGAATTTCAACAACTGTGTCTATGCAGGATTCAAAAATTAGTGCATTTTGTGGTAAGAGAGTTACTTGGCATATAGATATTACCAGAGAAGTAGCCTCAATTCCAATAATGTTGTGGACATACCGTGTCAGAGAGCTTTTTGAATTGTGGAGTATTAGATACTTAAATGGAAGATCTTAGTCATCGCCTGATAACACAGAAACAAACCATTTCAGCTTACCATACCCATGCTGAGAACAATGCCTATCTATGCTAATCAGAGTTGCAATATCATTTTATGTGTTTCCTTTCCAAGTACGGGTCCAAACACCTTTTAAGCATAGAATTGTAATTGCCTCAACTACCTCTTCTTGCAGCCAGTTCAAAATATTCACCACAGATCTCCTTTAAAAATTTCCCCTCTCACTTTCAATCTGTGTCTTCTAGTTCTAGACTCCTCTGGGAAAAAAAAAATATTTTGCTATCTATCCTATGTATAGCTCTTTTAATTTTATAAACCCCTATAAGGTCACCCTCAGCCTTCTGTTCAACTGAAAATAAGCTCAGTCTACCCTATCTATTCTTATAACTACAGACTTCCATTCCAGGTAACATGGTGAGAGGCATTGGTCATGTGGATAATCAAAGAGTTTTGCCAGGGCTGAAATGGCTAACACGAGAGGACAGAGTTTTAAGGTGTTTGGAAGTAGGTTCAGAGGAGATGTCAAGGGTAAGTTTTTTATACAGAGAGTGGTGGGTGCATGGAATGGGCTGCCGGCAACATTGGTGGAGGTGGATGTGATAGGGTCTTTTAAGAGACTCCTGGATAGGAACACAGAGCTTAGAAAACTAGAGGACTATCAGTAACCCTAGGTAATTTCTGAAGTTAGTAGATGTTCGGCACAGCATTGTGGGCTGATGGACCTGTATTATGCTGTAGGCTTTCTATGTTTCTAACAACTTGGTGAATCTCTTCGGTGCTCTCTTTATAGCTACCACATCCTTCCTGTAGTGTTGCACCAGAACTGTACAAATGTGGCTCAGGTTCCAAATCCTAAGCTCAAATCTTCAGCCTGCAAAGGCAAGAATGCCAAGAATAGCATGATCACTGCCTTACATATAAACATCATCACTTTCAGAAAGTTATGGACTTGCATGCCAGAGTCTCTCTGTACATCAATACTCCTAAGATCCTGCCAGTTCTGTTACATGTCCAACTAGATTTTGACCTCTTATCTGGCTACTACTTCTCAACTTACATGTAAACTTAACTATGTTCCATTGTATCCTTAGACAAGCTTCCTCTCCTTAAACGACTCCACCAATTTTTATAAGAGCATAAAACATAGGAGCAGAATTAAGCCATTCAGCTGATCAAGTCTGCTCTGCCATTCCATCATGGCTGATCCCGGATCCCACTCAACTCCATGTACCTGCCTTCTTGCCATATCCTTTGATGCCCTGTCCAATCAGGAAATGATCAACTTCCACCTTAAATATACCCACGGACTTGGCCTCCACCGCAGTCTGTGGCAGAGCATTCCACAGATTCACTACTCTCTGGCTGAAAATAAATTCCTCCTTACTTCTGTTCTAAAAGGTCGCTCCAATTTTGAGGCTATGTCTTCAAGTTCTGGATATCCCCCCCTTCCGCCCCGTCAGAGGAAACTTCCTCTCCACATCCACCCTATCTAGTCCTTTCACCTTCTGGTAGGTTTCAATGAGGTGCCCGGCATTCTTCTAAATTCCAGTGAGTACAAAGCTGCCAAATGCTCCTCATATGTTAACCCCAATTTCCAAAAACACATAATCTGTTATGTCCATAACACATGAGACATAGGAGAGGAATTAAAGGAATTAAGCCATTTGACCCATTCAATCAGCTCTGCAGCTGTGTCAACTGCAAACTTACTGATCATACCTTCTATATTCTCATTCAAGTTATTTTTATTTATTACAAATAACTAAAGTCCCAGCACAGATCTCTGTGGTCTTCTGGCTCCTCACTCTTGGCTGGCAAAGGCACAAATTCTCTGTTGGAGGCTCAGCACTTCCTTCCCTTTCTCCCTTGGAGATCCTGGGATAGAATCATTTAAGCCCTGGGGGTTTTCCACCACCTATTTTTCTGCAAGATGTTGAGCACTCCCTTCCCTTGCTCCCTTGGAGATCCTGGTATAGAATCATTTAAGCCCTGGGGGATTTTCACCGCCTATTTTGCTGCAATATGTCCAGCACTTCCTTCTTCCTGATGCAAACATGCTTCAGAATATCAGAGTAACAGTTAACTCTCCATCTTCCACATCTTTCTCCTTGGTGAATACCAATGAGAAATTTTCACTTGGTATCTTCCTTATGTCATCTGGCTCTAAATAGATGACACCCAATCTCCACACCCAGATCACAAACAGCAAGGCCAGTCAGCAAGTAAGCAGCAGGAGGCTGGTTCTGTTTGCCTTCCACTGGCTCACGCATGTTATGATACTTATAAAACTGCTAAACTGCAGAGAGGCAAGAATGCATGAAGTCTACCACCGGGATCACTATCTACCACTAGAGTTCCATTAAAGTCCTGAAACTTATCCTATTTGGAAAGGAAGTTCAACTCACTTTTCCTAATAGTTTTGTAGCATTTCTAAGTGATAAGCAGCTTAGAGAACAAATTGTTGCTGCTAAATCTGACATATTTTTCCTGTAAGATCTATTTGACAAACTGAAATTATTAAAGCAGCTACAAGGAATCTCAATCATCCAAAGAGACTATTACTGCTTCCTTGGATAATTCAAACATTTCAGCAGCAATGTTGGAAGTCCATAGTTTATGCAATTTCCTTCACTGGCCACTCTTAAAATAGAATTGCAAGATGATGATCTGATTATATATCTTGATCATTTGAAATAACTGGACATTGATATGGAATTTCAGTTCAGAGACCTGCTGGAGATGCATATTCCAGATTGGGTGGTGAATCCATTTGGGCTGAATGTGAATGATGTTAACATCACATTACAAGAATGTCTTATCGAGCTGCAGAGTGATATAACAGCTCAAGCAAAATTGAAATGCAAAATTTCTTGATAACTCATGATATTCAAAATAAACTTCCATAGCTCTGGTAGAAAGCAAAGTTGCTTTTAATTGGATTTAGTTAAACACTTCAACTACAATCAAAGCTTGTAGCAGTCTTGATATTGTGAAAAGAGGTGATCTTTGATTATCTTTAACCTAGTTGCAGCCAATAATTCAAAGGTTCACTAGCTTGCATCAGTCACAAGGATCTCACTATATATGCAAAGTAACAATACAAAGTGCTTCTTCGTCACCAGTTGGAAGCATATTATCTACATTAAAAGTAAAGTATCCTATTCAGAGTTTTGAAAGAATTGTTTTATGTGTTATATACACCTGTAACATTGTATTTAACATATAATAATACCTATAATCTCTTAAAACATAGATATTGACTGTATATTACAATAATTACTACAGCTGACCAAAAGCAACTTTAACAACTAACTGAGACTATGGAGGATGGGGGCCACAGAGGAAAATGAAAGTTACAAGTGGGCCACAAGAAGAAAAAGGTTGAGACCACACTTTTAAAGCACTAACATGAGAACCTACATTACCTTGGACTTCCTGAAAGCTTACAGAGCTATGATCACTGCCCACAATTGCTGCTGATACATCAATCATTTATCCATTCTCATTCCCTGAAATAAGATCAAGTACTGACACATTTTGCTTCAGAAAACCTGAATTTTATGAATTTCTCCTCATGTAATCCCCTTGTACCAAGACAATCAGAACCAATACTGAGAAAGGTAAAATCTATTATTACAGCAACCCTATTCCTTTTCCACCCTTCTGCGACCTGCCTGCATATCTGTTGTTCTAATTCCCACTGACAATTGGGAGGGTTCTCGTTTCTCATTTAACATGGACAGAGTGAGTGCTCCTTTCTTATTCCTAATTTCTACCCATGCAGCATCATTCACCTATTCCTACCAGCAGAATTTTCTGCCTGGGAAATGCCATTATGCTCATTAAAATCAGCAGTGAACAGCCATTCCACTTTTGCAACTTCTGTAATGCTTCAAATATCTATACCCAGGAGTGTTGAGCTTTCAGACCTGTCTATCACTCATCCACATTTCTGTAATTGCAATAACATCATGATTTCATGTCCCATTCAAAATCTTGGAATGTTAAGTAAGAGTTAGTCCTTTAATAGAAAACGACAAAAGGATCAGGAGAATTTTGGCATCTGGCAACTAGGGGAAGGACTTAGAAAGATTCAAAATTGGTTAAGTAACACACACAGAATGCTGGAGAACCCAGCAGGGCAGGCAGCGTCTATAAAAAAAAGTAAACAGTGAATGTTTCGGGCCAAGTAACGGTATATCCATTACGCAAGTGTAATCATTCATTTCAAGAGGTCTGGAATACAAGAGCAGGGATGTGATGCTGAAGCTTTATAAGGCACTGGTGGGGCCTCACTTGAATACTGTGAACAGTTTTGGGGCTCCTTATCTCAGAAAAGATGTGCTGGCATTGGAGAGGGTCCAGAGGAGATTCACAAGGATGATTCCAGGAATGAAAGGGTTAGCATACAAGGGACATTTGATAACATTGGGTCAGTACTCACTGGAATTTAGAAGGATGAGGGAGGAAATCTCATTGAAACCTTTTGAATGTTGAAAGGTCTAGTCAGAGTAGATGTGGAAAGGATGTTTCCCATGGTGGGAGATTCTAGGACAAGGGGGTTCAGCCTCAGCATAGAGAGACGTCCATTCAAAACAGTGATGCAGAGAAATTTCTTTAGCCAGATGGTGGTGAATTTGTGGAATTTGTTGCAAAGTGCAGCTGTGGAGGCCAGGTGTACTGAAGGCAGAGATTGATAGGTTCTTGATTGGTATGACATCAAAGGTTATGGGAGAAGGCTGAGAAATGGGGTTGAAGAGGAAAAGAAAACAGGATCAGCCATGATTGAATGGCAGAGCAGACTCAATGGGCCAAGTGACCTAATTCTGCTCCTATGTCTTAAGGTCTTATGGTGTGAATGAGAATGAAATAATTGTAACATCAGATCTGATGCAGAGCAAAAATGCAATAAGATAAAGAACACAATAAATATAAATATATAATAAGACAGCTTACACACATAGATTGAATGTATGTACATAAAGTGATACTAGGCACAGGACTACCTTTTACAAGGGGGCATTGGGAGCAGACCCAAGTGCAGGACACAGACACAGAGGTCGTATAAACAGAACTGGGTTTATTGATAGTTACGAGCAAGGCCAGGGAGCAAGGACAAAATGTCAACATGGACGTAAACGTTGGATAACAAACCGGTAAAATCTGGACTAGTACTTGGACAAGGAACCTGGTCTTGAACCTGTCTTGGACTTGACTTGGACTAGGAACCTGGAGTCGGTCTCGACTTGGGCTCGAACCCTGGACCTTGACTTGGACTCGGAACTTGGACTTGCAACTTGGATCTTGACTTGGACTCGGAAGTCGGACCATGAGCTTGGACTTGGACTGGACTTGGACCACGAAAAGACAGAATACCCAACTTTGAGTAGTGGCAAACGGCCAGACCTACTCAGCTGGAAGGACTTGGACAATGAGGAGACAGAATACCCAACTCAGAGCAGCATTAAATGGCCAGACCTATTCAGCCAGAAAAGACGTGGACAATGAGGAGATAAAACCACACAATGACAGTCCATTCGTATCTTTGCTCGAAGTGGCAGCAAGTGGCCAGCAAGTCTCAGCCAGCCACGCGAACAACAGAATTTGTTCCTTACTTGGAGCAGCGGCAAAACAGCCGGCACCTCAGCAGGACACAAAAACGACTGAATTCGCTAAGCAGCCACAGGCACTGAAGCGACTACAGTCCACAAATCTCAGTGGCCCCGGGATGAGCAAAGCCACAGTGGATACAGTGAGATGACTGTTTTCCAATGACGTGCTTCTGGTGATGGTTCAGCAATCACCGTTGTAACCCAGAGCCTTTTAAGTTGCCGGTACGAAATGAAGATCAGGTGCCTCAATCAAGGCACCCAACGGAACATGGGGAAAAGGAAATAATTGGAATGAGGAATCCACAGACCAGACCATGACACTACCTAGCTTGGGAAAGCATGGATAATTAAGCTCTAAGCCCTCAAATGCAGTGAAGGAGAAGAAATGTGTCTGTCAGTATATTGGAACCTGTTAAGGATTCAGAAATATTAAGAGGTGGATTTGAATGAGAGTGGCAAGGAACAGCAAATCAGAGATGAAGAGAAAGAGGAGAAAATAAGCTATTCTGAAGCTTTAGGCTCTCTGGTACTTAGCATATGTGCAGTTTTAATGTTGCCATTCATTTCTTTTCAGGTGCAGGGATTATTATATGGAAGCATGCAATTTCCTTTTCATAGGCGAATGTGATCATTGCTGAGCCATACCTTAAATATGGAGATGCCCCGTACACCCTGCAGTATGGTGGATGTGGTGAGAAGGGGTGGTACATTCATTTCACCCCGAACTTCATGCTAAATGATGAAATGACCTCAGTTTATGGTCCAAAAGGTAAAATAATTTAAATAAGCCTGCATTGATTAGCACGTATTTTGAAAAATGAGTTACCCAAGGGACATAAGAACAGGTGCCTGAAGTATCTTCCATCAATCAATGATATGATTGCTGAAGCCCATTGACAATCCAAACTGAAAGTCAGGCTTGATTGTCACACCAAGCTCTATGAGGCATGGAAATGGACACTATATTTCTGGATAACAAAGATATTCAGCACAGCGCATGATTTTTAAAAAGTTTTTATAGAATCATATAGCACAGCAATAGGTTGTTTGGCTCAATGTGACAAATTAGTCTAAGCATTTAGCCTATATCTCTCTTAACTTTTCCAATCCATGAACCTGTTGAAACGTCTTTTAAACTCTGTAATTTTACTTGCCTCCACAACCCAGGTTAGCTGCTTGTTCCATATACCCACCAGACCTTGAGGACCTGCCCTTCTGGTCCTCAATAAATCAAACTTATGCCCTCAAGTTTTAGACTTCTTTACATGTGGAAAAGGATTTTGACTGGGTATTCTATCCAGGCTTTCATGTGGATTATATCTCTCTAACGTCAGCCCTTCACCTCCTTCGCTGATCTCTGCCGGTGTCTCAGTAATATTTTCTTGATTCCCACAATGAAACATTACACACCTGGTCAGGCACTAGGAATTTTCCACCTGTAGAGGCTTACCAATATGACAATATGATTGAGTTTTGAAGAAACGTCTCCGTCTGAAACGTCAACTGTTTATTCATTTCCATAGATACTGCCTGGCCTGATGAGTTCTACCAGCATTTTGTGTGTGTGTTATTCTGTACTTCCTGCATCTGCAGAATCTCGTGTGTTTAACCTTTTAGTAAAATGTTGTAGGAGTAATTATGGGCCATGAGCCAATGAGTAATATATGAACATTTTCATTTATTAACTATAATTACTTTAAATCTTTCAAAATTCATATTTGCAACCTGATATTGGTAGCAACAAACACAAGATCATGAAGAAATTCAGCAGGTCAGGCAGCATCAATGGAAAGAGTAAGCAGTTGACGTTTTATGTCGAGGCCCTTCATCAGGACTGGAAAGGGAGAGGAGAAGTCAGAGTTAGAAGGTGGGAGGAGGGGAGAAAGAAGTACAATGTGGTAGGTAATAGCTGAAACCAGGAGTGGGGGAGGGGGCGAAGTAAAAAGCTGGGAATTTGATTGGTGAAAAAGATAAAAAGGCTGGACAAGTGAGAATCTGATAGGACAAATTCCCAGTAAGGATATTGATGTGCCATCAATAACTCTCGGAGACGTGAGTTATCGCGTCTTCATCCCTCCTTATCGCGGGGGATGGGCCTTTCTCTGACCACCGCCACCTTCTCAAGATCCATCACCACTCCTTCCACAGTCACTAAGTACCACAGGAACTTTGTCTGGCAGTGCAGCAGGCAGCGTTTTGCAGGGTTGAGCTGCAGATTCATCTGGCGGATGGTGACAAAGACCTCTTCCAGGATCCACAAGGCATCATTGAAAACGGCGTTGTACAAAAGGGGGTTGTCCGAATAAATGATGCAACGACTCTGTGGAGTGTGAGCCTCTCCATCAGTCTCTCGAAGGTGGCCGGGACGTTACACAGGCCAAATGGCATTACTGGGAAGTGCCACAGCCCTTGACCAGTGGTGAAGGCAGACTTGAGCCAGGCCTCTGGGAACAGTTCGACCTGCCAGTAGCCACTGTGCATATCGAGAGAGCTGAACCAGGTCAAACCCATGAAGTAGTCCGGGGCATCATCAGTTCGGGGCAGTGGTTAGAAGTCTTTCTGGGCCATGGCACTGAGACACAGAACAGTCACAATCCATCTTTCTTCCTGACCAACATTGCTGGAGCTGCCCACAGGCTATCGGAGGGCTCGATGATGCCAGCTGCTGCCATCTCTTCAGTTTCACAATGCCTGGACGGTCTCACCAGAGGACAGCTTAGATGTCACGCCACATCGATGTGGTTGCTGATGACAGGGGCACGGTGGGCTGCGCCAGGATGACGAGTGGTAGTTGTCGCAAAACCCACCTGGTTCCGCTTCCGGCAGCTGCCCTACTGGACAGCCACGGCTTCAGCACTGAGGTAGAGTATTGCCCCCGGTACATCCACACGGGCTTCCAGTGGGACAGCAGATCCAGCCCAATGATGCAGGACTCGCGGATGTTGGCTAGCTACACCACATGCTCCCCACTGTGATGCACAGCCACCTCTTCCCTCTCTCTGCACAGTCGCATGTGACCGTAGCCAGCTGGACTGCCATCGTTGTCCTCCCAGGCTGGTCTGTGTTGGGGTGGATGTCTGGACGGATCATGGTGACAGTTGATCCCATGTCCACCAACGTACGGCACCTATTGCCCTCCACCACACAGTCTGCATATGATCTCTTCATTCAAACACCCTCCCCCCCCCGATGGAGGAGACAACAGAGGGATTCTGTTGGAGGTCTCGTCGGATGCTGGAACATCTCGGGAGGGCTAAAGTTGCTTCTACTCTCTCCACCTTAGCCAGTGCCTCATCCAGCGATGATGGTGATGTCAGGCAAACGTGCTAACGAAGGCACTCAGGCATCAGCACCTTTATAAAGGTGTGGAGGGCAAGCTCTTCCTGGGCCATAGGAGGGAACTAGGGAAGCCAAGCCAAGCACAGTGGTGGATCTGTTGCAAATGTCGCCAGGCTTCACAGTTCTTCTTCCATTGCTTCTTCCAATGGCCTCGGCTTGAAACACGACTACGGAGTCTCTGCAGTCACACTGCTCAGCCAGTATAAGCTCGAGTAGGGCCCATAGGGCAACCCCCTCCGGTGCCAGGGTAAGGTGCAACACCATCTCGGTGGGGCTCCACCCATTGTGCTATGCCATGTTTGACTTACACCAGGTAAGGCTCCAAGCTGGTACTGTTGTGTCTGGAGAGCTTCAGGGAGGACCTTATGTCACTAATTGTTGAGGCTCATTGGTCTTCCTCTTGGTCTAGCAGCATCTGACATCCTGCCACGGCCGCAGCATCTTGGGTTCCCCAGTGCGGGTGAAGTACTGCACCGTGTCCCCCAGTTCGGGAAGGCTGGGTACACTTGCTCTCAGGTCTCCCTGGAAAGGCATGATGCTCCATTCCCAGGTCCACGAAGCAGGTCCTGCCTTCATGACCCCAGCGCAGGGGAAGAACACTGCTGGATCCCTTGACTTATTCCCTGGGTCTTAAGGTACTCTGTCTATCATCGTTGCTGTTCAATGTTGTCATCAATTTCACATCCCACTCCTGACATCATTGTGGTGAGCATTTGATTAACAATCACAGACGAGGAAGCCTGTTAAACTCAACAACCATTTTATTGTGATGTACACAAAAACAGGTTAGGTACCATGAACCAGACAGAGAACACCTCAGTCTAATCCGGACAGGTAAGTGACCATCACACACCCTGGTTACAGTCATGGTGACCCCCAATTACACAGCAAATAACTGTATAACACAAGCTACAATGTACCAATAAGTGAATGTGTACTTCCCACCATAATCCCACAAAAGCATTTTAAGCATTTTAACAGAAGAACAAGAAAAAGTAATGGTCATTAGAAATGCGGGGGCGGGCTAGCAACCATGACCCCCCCTCCCCCAGAGTGTCAAAATATTCTTTTTTTATATAAACTTTTTTTATTGTATTTCAAGTAGTTACAAAATAAAGTATGGAAAAAAATGTATATTACCCATCCCCCCCTCCCCTTAACCCCTCCCCCCTAGCATTCTTATAGAAAAAAAAAGAGAAAGAAAGAAAGAAAAAAAAAGAAAGAAAGAGTGCCTGGATATTGGAAGATCCCCACATGCTCCATGGAGTTCGTAATAACTTTAGTATATATATTTATATCTTTCCCCAAATAACCAATTATTTCATCTTCGGAGCACCTATATATTTAACCCTGTCTTTTGTAAATTAGGGCGCCAAATTTTCAAAAATGATTCATATTTATCTCTTAAATTATAAGTAATTTTTTCAAGTGGAATACAGCTATAAATTTCTTTCTTCCAACGATCTATACTTAAATATGTATCCGATTTCCAAGTAACTGCAATAGCCTTTTTGGCTACTGCCAATGCAATTTTTATAAATTCTTTCTGATATTTATTCAATTTGGGTATCAGTTTTATCCCTTCAATATCACCTAGTAAAAATAATATTGGATTACGTGGAAGTTGTATTGTCCAAAAAGGTTGAATTTTAGAACAAGACCAAGTAGAATGTAAAAAAGGACCAATTTCTTGGTTACATCAGAAACATTGATCAGATAAATTTGGGTATAATTTATTTATTTTTTGTGGTGTAATATATAATTGATGTAAAAAGTTATGTTGCACTAATCTTAACCGGACATTTATTGTATTTGTCATACTCTCAAGACATAGTCTTGACCAATTTTTTTCTTCAATTTTAATATTCTAGTCACTTTCCCATTTTTGTCTTGACTTATGGACTCCTTGTTTAATTGCCTGTTTTTGAATCAAATTATACATACAAGAAATGAATTTTTTAATCTTTCCTTTTTGAATTAAAGTTTCTATTTCATTAGATTTTGGCAATAACATTGTTTGACCTAATTTTTCTCTTAAATAAGCCCTTAGTTGAAAGTAACAATAAAGAGTGTTGTTTGATAGTTTATATTTATTCTTTAATTGATCAAATGACATTAATATACCTCCTTCAAAACAATCACCTATATATCTAATCCCTTTTTGAAACCAATTATATAAAAGTTGATTATCCATTGTAAAAGGAGTAAGTCAATTTTAATTAAAGATCTCTTTGCTAATAAGGATTTCTTTATCTTGTCGTCAACATTTATCTTATTCCATAAGTCAATCAAATGTTTTAATATAGGAGATTCTTTCTTTTCCCGTATCCATTTAGATTCCCATTTATATATGAAATCTTCTGGTATATTTTCTCCTATTTTATCTAGTTCTATTCTAATCCATGCCGGTTTGCCTTTCTCAAAAAAAGATGCAATAAATCTAAGTTGATTTGCTTTATAATAATTCTTAAACGTTGGAAGTTTTAACCCTCCTAGATCAAATTTCCATGTCAATTTTTCCAACGATATTCTTGACATCTGACCTTTCCAAGGAAACTTCCTCACATATTTATTTAACTCTTGAAAAAACTTCTGGGGTATTTGTATTGGTAGTGATTGAAATAAGTATTGTAATCTAGGAAATATATTCATTTTTATGGTATTTACTCTACCTACTAATGTTATTGGTAATACCATCCATTTATCAATATCTTCTTGAATTTTTTTCAATAGAGGTAAGTAATTGAATTTATATAAATTCTTTATATCATTATCAACTCTTATACCTAAATATTTCATACCATTTGCCGGCCATCTAAATTGGGTTATTAATCGACATTGACTATAATCCCCTTTAGTAAGAGGTAAAATTTCACTTTTATCCCAATTTATTTTATAACCTGATATTTTCCCATATTCTTCTAATCTATAGGATAATTTACACAACAAGTGTAATGGGTTTGTTAGATAAAGCAGAACATCATCAGCAAATAAGTTAATCTTGTATTCCTCCTGAATAACTCTAAAACCCTTAATATCTGGGTCCATTCTAATTAATTCAGCTAATAAAGCAAGTGATAATGGACAACCTTGCCTAGTTGACCTTGTTAACTGAAATGGTGTTGAAATTTGACCATTTGTCACTACTTTAGCTTTGGGATTAGTATTTAAGGTTTTAATCCATTTTATAAAAGATACTCCTAATCATATTTTTCCAACACCTTAAATAAAAAATCCCATTCCAATCTATCAAATGCTTTTTCTGCATCTAAAGCAACTGCCACGCTCATTTCTTCCCTCTTTTGCGCTAAATGAATTATACTAAATAACTGAGTTACATTATCTGCCGATTGTCTGTTTTTAATAAATCCTGTTTGATCCATATGTACTAATTTTGGTAAGTATTTAGATAATCTATTAGATAAGATTTTTGCTATTATTTTATAATCAGTGTTTAATAAAGAAATAGGTCTATATGATGCTGGCTTTAAAAGATCTCTATCTTTTTTTTTGGCAATACTATTAAAATAGCTGTCGAAAAAGATTCTGGAAGTTTATGCGTTCTTTCCGCTAGTTGTATTAACTCCATAAAAGGAGGAATTAATAAATCTTTAAACTTTTTATAAAATTCAGGTGGAAAACCATCTTCTCCTGGAGATTTATTACTTTGAAGTGATCCTAGGGCTTCTTCGACCTCTTTCAATGTAAAAGGCATATCTAATCCCTTCTGTTCTTCCGTATTTAATTTTTGGAAGAGTTATTTGTGATAAAAATCTTTCTATCTTGACATTATCATTTTGTGATTCTAATTTATACAACTCAGAATAAAAATTCTTAAGAGTTTCATTAATTTCTAAAGGTTAATAAGTAGTTTTATTTACTCTTGTTAGAATTTCATTTATTGTTTTAGAAGTCTGGTCTGTTTTTAAGTGCCATGCAAGGACCTTATGTGATCTTTCACCTAGTTCATAATATCTCTGTTTAGTTCTCATAATTGCTTTTTCTGTTCGATATGTCTGGAGTCTATTATATTGTAACTTCTTATTAATAAGATGTCTTCGTTTTTCTTCTGTCATATTTCTTTGAAATTCTTTTTCTAATTTTGTAATCTCTTTTTCCAATTGATCTATTTCTATCATATATTCCTTCTTAATTTTAGAAGTATAACTTATTATCTGACCTCTCAAGTATGCCTTCATTGCTTCCCACAATATGAATTTATCATCAACTGAATGTGAATTTATATCTAAAAAGAACTGAATTTGCTTTTTCATAAAATCACAAATATCTTGACGTTTTAGTAAGATTGAATTAAATCTCCATCTATATATTGATTCCTCTTTATCTGTCATTATCATTGTCATTATCAAAGGAGAATGATCTGACAATATTCTCGCTTTATATTCCACATTTTTCACTCTATCTTGAATATTCGTTGATAATAGGAAAAAATCTATCCTTGAATATGTTTTATGTCTATTTGAACAAAATGAGTAATCTCTTTCTTTTGGATTAATTCTTCTCCATATATTAATCAAGTTTAAATCTTTCATTAATGATAGAGTTAATTTTACTACTTTTGATTTTGTGACCACCTTTATTGATCTATCTAAAACTGGATCTAGACAAAAGTTAAAATCTCCACCTATTAATATTTTGTCATGTGCGTTAGCCAAATTCAAAAAGACCTCTTGTATAAATTTTACATCATTTTCATTTGGTGCATAAATATTCATAAGAGTCCATAGTTCTGAAAAAAATTTGACAATGTATAATTACGTATCTCCCCACTGAATCAATTATTACATTTTGTATTTTAATTGGTAAATTTTTATTAACCAAAATTGCAACTCCTCTCGCCTTTGAATTAAATGAAGCTGCAATAACATTTCCAACCCAGTCTCTTTTTAATTTCTGATGTTCTTTATCTGTTAAATGTGTTTCTTGTAAAAAAGCTATATCTGTTTTCATTTTTTTAATGTATGCTAGAATTCTTTATCTTTTTACCGGTCCATTAAGCCCATTAACATTAAAACTTTAAAAATTCAGTAAATTAGTCATTATTTTTAATTATGTTACTCCAAGCTATAATAATACCTAATCTTTCAACTTTCTTGGTATCTTGGGAAATCTTTTTAAAATTCTCCATGTTACTATGTGTGTCCCCACCAATCATTCAGGCAAAAAGGTAGAAGAAAAATAGAATATAAAGAAAAAAACAAAATACCCCCCTACTAATGTTGTGAAAAAAAAACACAACATTACCCCCTTCTGTTGTACGGGTCATGGCAATCGCCATGATTACACACGTGAATCCCGCAGAAACTGGTCCAAAGCTCTCCAGCTCCCCCCCCCCCGCAACATAAAAAAGTATATACATAAGAAGAAAAAAATACTATTCTCAATTAGTGTTTCTAAAATTTTACTTTTCTTCCCTATATTATCCTTAAATGTCCATCACTTCTGTTCACTGTCTCTATCTTCATCTTTAATCCATTACGTTTGGAAGTCTCTATGTATAATTAGCCACTAGATGGAAGTTCTTGTGCGAACACCTCCACTTCTCGATAATCGGAAAAATATCTTCTTTTTCCCTCCTTCAAAAAAATTATCGATGTTGCTGGGTGACGCATTATAAATTTATAACCATTTTCCCATAAGGCTTTTTTCACTGGGTTAAATTCTTTCTTTCTCTTCAAAAGGTTATAACTTATATTAGGATAAAAAAGAACTGGTTTCCCTGCTATCATCAATGGCCTGTTTCTATTTTTAGCACTTTGGGCAGCCGCCTTCAGGATCTTTTCTTTATCTTGGTATCTTAAGCATTTTATCAAAATTGATCGTGGATTTTGATCAGATTGAGGTCTTGACCTTAATGTTCTGTGAGCCCTTTCTATCTCAATTGGAGTTTCTCCTTCCATTTCCAATTTTTCAGGGATCCATTTTTGAAAAAAACTTATTGGATCATCACCTTCTTCATCTTCTTTAAGTCCAACAATTTTGATATTGTTTCGTCTACTAAAATTTTCAATCTTATCAATTTTTTCCATAAATTGATTTCTTTCTGATGTCCAAGCAGTATTCTCATTTTCCATTTTGTTAATTCTTTCAATCAAGTCTTCTGTTGTAGTTTCCAAGTCTATAATTTTCTTTTCCATTTTTCCCTGTCTCTTTGTCATTTTATCAAACATAATCTCCATATTTATCATTTTTTCTTTGATTATTTTTTGATTACTTTTAATTACTTTTAATGCACCTAATTTACGCATTATTGGCCTCAAAGTCTTTTCTATATTTCCAGAAGAACTTTTATCTTCATCTCCGTCTGATCTTTCCAGAGAATCTGACTCTCCCTCAGATTCACTTTCACTTTCGGTTGCAGTCGTAACTGGGCTTTGTAGTTTTGGTTGCTCCCGTTTGCGCATGCTCCTTGCTTCACGCTTGCGTAGTTCTCATTGGTCTTTTCCTTTAGGAATGTCCGATGTTGCCGTAGTTTCCTGTTCCGTATCACCAGTGGTATAATGAACCTGAGTCCTCGGTTCTTTGGTAGAAGTGGGCCTTGGTTCTGCTCCCAGTTGCGTTGTCTTCCCGGTAGTGGTTTTCTTCATCTTCTGTTTTTGAGGCATAGCTTGAAACAATCTGGAGTAGTTTATAAGTAACTTTTAGAAAGTATTGACTAATTTTTCTTCACTTAAACATTAATTTATTGATTTTTTACGGGAGAGCTGAGTTCCAGCGTCTCAATCCTACGTCATCACGTGACATCCCCCAGAGTGTCAAAATATTCTTAACCATGGGTGAGGTGTTGAAGGATTTGAGTGTGGCTAAGGTTGAAATATTGTTTAAGAATGCATCTAAGAAGAAGCCATGAAGAAGAAGGCTAGTGAGCATGACATTATGAATGGAAACATTATTGGAAGGTATTCTAAGGGACCAGATATATAAGTATTTGAATAGACAAGGACTGATTACTGATAGTCATCATGGCTTTGGGCAAGGTAGGTCAGGTCTAACTAATCTTATAGAGTTTTGCTCATAGACTTGAGGACCTAAATTATATGGAAAGTTTGAAATAGTTTAGATGTAGAAGATTGAGGGGAGATTTGATAGAGGTAATCAAAATTAGGAGGTGTGTAGTTAGGGTAAATGCAACAGGCTCTTTCCACTGAGGTTCAGTTAGACTACAACTAGAGATCATAAGTTAAGGGTGAAAGGTGAAATGTTTAAGGGGAAGATGAGAGGGAACTTCTTGACTCTGAGGGTGGTGAGGTTGTGGAATGAGTTGCCAGTGCAAGTGGTGCAGAGTCAATTTCAACATTTAAAAAACATTTGGAGAGTTACATGGATGGGAGGGGTGTGGAGGGTATGGTCCAGGTACAGATTGATGGGACTAGGCAGATTAATGGTTCAGCAAGACTCGATATGCCAGAAGACCTGTTGCTGAGCTGTAACGATCTATGACTCTAAGGTCTGATTAGAGGGAGAGATTGGTCATGCTAGATGCCTATTTCTTGAGGATGACCTAATATACATGTGTATGTTTATGAGGGGCATAGACAAGGTGGACGGTAGCAGGCTTTTCCCCAGACCTTGGGGATATGGTTTTAGGCTGGGAGAAGTATTTAAAAAGGGACAAGCTTTTCATGCAGAGGGAGTTGAGTACATGGAACAAGCTACCAGAGGAAGTGGTAGAGGGAGGTGCAATAGTATCATTTAAGAAACATTTGGATAAGTATTGGGCAGGCAGGGCAAACAGGGCTATGAGCCAGATGCAGATAATTGTCAATAGCTTTGTGGGCACTATGGTCACCATGGACTCTTTGGGCTGAATGGGCTCTATTGCTCTATTTCTCTATGACTCTATGACTTTTCTGTGCTCAAATTTCCAACTCATCTTTACCCTGCTCTGTCCTTTGAGAAACTTCCTCATTGACCACAATTCCAACAATTTTTATATCTTCTTCAAATTTGCTAATTAGCTCACCTACGGTATATCTTCAACTAGATCATATCACAAATAACACAGATCCCAGCACTGATTCATGTAGAACACCACTAGTTACTGACTTCAATTCTGAGAAACATTAGAAGTATTAAGGACGTTGCTCACTTCCTCTGTTTCCATGCATAAAATCCTTCTATTGTAATTGAATTATCCCACCTTTCCTAGTTACCCTCTTGGCTCCTAAAATACGTGTGTTTAGTCTGACTTGTTTGAGATATTTCATGATCACTTTCAGCACTCCGAATTCCTCGTATTAGTTCTTTCTTGTTTCCGTAGCCAGCACAAGCTGGCCAAGTTAACACAATTTTATTTCTCAGTTCTGAGAATGGCTACAACACCATAGTTTCGTATACTAATCCAGGTTCTAAATTCATCTAACCTACTTGTTATTCTCCTTGCATTAAAATAAACATCCTTAGACTGTCTCCCCACCCTGTTATTAACAATCTGCCTGTAATTGCTATTAATCCCAGTTCAATGAACCTCAACCTTCATCTCATTTATTCCAGCTGCCAATTTATTGCTTTCATTCCCATGTTCCTTTCAGTCCAGTTTAAAACCTTCTTAGTAGTATTATCAAACCCCTCCCCCACCCCACCCCACAAGGATATTGAAGCCCTCAGATTTGTCTACACAATACTCTCCACCTGCCTAGAAGGTCTTAACATTAAATTCTCCAAGATATTACTGTATTGTAGTTTTTCAATTAGCTCGACCTTATTAGTAGTTTTAAGCCAAAATGTCTTGTTCAATATTTTCACCTCTTTAACCCTGTAGCTTTAAATTTCCAGGTAGATAAATTCTGTGATGCTGAGACGCACAATGCCGAAGCACCCAACATGCAGAACGAAATGTGTAATTACGAGAGCATCTGGGACGTGATGAACAAGTCAGAAGACTTCAGAAACATTTCATCACCCCACACTGGTTCAGTCAATCCAAATTTCATACTTTTACAGGCCAAGTACCGAGTCGTTTGCTTAGTCCTTGATGTCTCAGGAAGCATGGGTTCGGTAAGGTTATTTATAATAGTCTATTACTATTTTGGGCTGAATTCCCTACCCTTGTGTGAGTTTCAGCAAGAACATGTCAAAGGTTGGCTGTTCTAATGACTCATCAAACTCCTCTCCACCACCGACAAGCTATGGATGTGGAGTGAGGTGATGGGTTTTCAGCTTGCACAAGTGTCTGTGGATTGAGCAACAATGAAGGAAAAATTAGACCCCATTGAGCAATGCAGGCTGCTTGGAAAAACCTAAATTTGCATTATTTTTTAAATTCCTTAAAATATGGAGTTTAAGATAAACAGGCTTTGCTGGACTTTGAATTTTCTTTTTCTGATATACAGGAGGATCGCATTGTCAGGCTCCAACAAGCAGCTGAGATATTCCTACTGCAGATTGCTGAAACAGGATCACAAGTTGGAATTGTCACTTTTAACCATGATGCAAGCATTAAAATACAGTTAAAAAGGATTGATAATGATACCATAAGGGAGCATCTTGTACAGCTGTTACCAACATCAGCTAGTGGGGGAACGAGAATCTGTGCTGGGTTAGGGCTGGATTTCAGGTAAGCCTAGAATGTTGGGCCTTTTCTACTAACTTCAAGTGTTGCATTTTTTCCATGTTGGCTTCTGATTGTTGCAGGTACTTCATGGTGATGACAATGCTACAAAGGGTGATGAAATTATTTTACTGACAGATGGAACAGATAATCAAATAAGCACCTGCTTCCCAGAAGCGGAAGGAAGTGGAGCTGTAATCCACACCATTGTACTAGGACCATCTGCAGCTGAAGAATTAGAGCAGCTTTCAACCATGACAGGTAACTCGTGCTGAAAAATCTGCAATTACGTACCTGGAAACCAGGAATGCAAACATTTCACATGTTTATTTTAGGGGATTCCCCTTACTATTTGTTTTGATGCTATTAAAAGGTTTATGTTAAATAGCCAGCATAAAGTAAACAATTAACAAAGGAACCTCAAGTGAAAACATTAAAGTTGGAGTCCATACAAAGTGTGGAGCTGGTGGGACTTACTTTTTCCTGATTTTATTCCTGATCCTAACCCAGTTCAGCAATGGTAAGAAGGAAGTTGGCAACCTTCTATGATTCATTTGTGCATAAGTCAAATCACACAGATTTTTGTAAAGGTACAATGAAAGGATTACTCAGCTCACACAAATTAGTGGAATTATATAACAAAGCATATAAAACACAGAAATTAATATTTTAATTCACAAGTTAATGTATCCATATATTTGCCCCATCTGCTTAACTGACCACCTTTACCAGCTACTCAAGTCCTTCTGATTGTTGTCCCAAATCTTAGCATGTGTTGCTTTTCATGAGGTGGCTATTGGTAGTGAAACCACATTAGCTGTGCACCCATAAGTGCTCTCAACTGAATAGCTTCATTGCACTTCCAGTTCAGACTCCATATTTTCATATATCTCCATGCAACAAAGCAGGAGGCCATTTTGGCCCATCAGATCAATGTTGGTTCATAGAGCAATCCCATTTATGCACAGATTTCACTGTAGATCCAAGAGTTCCCAACCTGGGTCTCATGGACCCCTCAGTTAACTGTAAGGCACCATGGCATAAAAAATGTTGTAAACTTCTGCTATAAGTGATTCTCCCCACATTGTATTCAATTCTTCCCAAAATCAGCCATTCACCTAAATACAAAGAGCAATTTATAATGTCTAATTAATCTACTGATCTGCATAATAAGGAGGAAACCACAGTATATGGAGGAACTCATGTAGTCACAAGGAGAACATGCAGGCTCCACACAGAGAGCACCATAAGACTGGAATAAACTGAGGTAATTGAAGATATTGTGTTATAATATATATCGCCTCATATTCCACTGAAAGGTACTTCAGTCTTAAGAGGCTGACTCAGGTATTCATTTGTCAGTTTTGACCCAATATTTCTTACTTCTTCGTATTTAATTTGTACTAAAATTTCTGAAAGCCAGGACTGAAGTGTTGAACTGTTTCAGTCCTAATTTAACGGATCTGGTTACAATTCACGATGCTTATTTGTTAATTAGCATAGATCATTGTTATTACCCACGTTGATCCTAAAATTTGTCATTGTAATTTTGCAGGGGGCTTACAGTTTGCAGCAACTGATAACCTGGATACAAGTGGATTAATTGATTCTTTCACTGGATTGACATCAGGAAATGGTGACAGCAGCCAACAGGCCATCCAGGTTGGATTATCTATTAGTAAAGTCCTAGCTAGATTCCAATATTGTAGAAATGAATGCAACAAGCCAAATCACCTCACCACTCCTATTTCCAGGTCCTCATGTTTTAAACTTGGTCACTTCTGGAGTCACTGACCTCCATCTCAGCTGCTCCTAGAGTCCTTGGCCTACCCCTTAACTGCCCATGAGGCTTGCCATCTTCACTTCCAATCTCATGCCCAGACTCATGCCCTACAGAAAAACTCATGAACCCAGGCCAATCATATGCCTGAATTGAACCAAAGATCTGTGTTACATCTGGGAATGTGCCTTAAGGTTAAGTTACTTAATGTGATAATGGCATGATTTCAAGGTTTAAAATAATACTAAATTGCTTATGAAGATCAAAATGTTGCAGATCTTGAAAATTTAAGCTAAGGGGAGAAAATACTTTAAACACTTAGCAGGGCCTGAAACGTTAACTTGATCCTTACTCCTCAAATGCTGGCTGACCTATTAACTGTTACCAGTATTTTCCTGTTTTATTATTAATTTTTTTTTGCTATTTTATCTATCTTTTCTGCAACTCAACCAGTTTTTGAAGTTCATCAAATTATTTAGGTGGGAACATTTCAGAGAACTACAATGCAATTATTCTCATCCTTTAAAAATTGCTTTTTGGTAAAATATGATATTGTTTGCTTCCAGCTTGAAAATCTAGGAAGAAACATTGGCAATGACACTTGGCTAAATGGCACTGTTGTTATCGATGAGGCTATTGGCAATGACACATCTTTTGTCATCACCTGGGAGACACAGACTCCTTATATTCTTCTCCATGATCCCAGTGGAAAGAGTCACAATAACAGTGACTTTAAGATAGATGAGATTGTGCACACAGCTCGACTACAGATTTATGGCACGGCACAGGTATGTTCTAAAATGCTTATTAGAATTGAAGAGAAATATTAAAACTATTTCACTTTTTTCTTGAGGCTGAATAACTTGCAGGGTATTTCCAGTATTTTTCCTTTTGCTTCAGTCATCTGCTTTCTGTTCTACTGTCTAAAAGCTGAACTTCCTTTCTTCTGGTGTTATGTATCCCTAGGGTTCATATTTTCTGTGGACAATCACTTTAAAATGTTAGTAGAATGAGGCTGGCTTTTGGACACTGACCCCCCTGTGAACTGGTGCTGCTAATGAGAGAGAGATGAAGAACAGAGGGGGAGGCAGAGTCATGCAACACAGATGGGAGAGAGAGAGACAAGGATTAAATTGGATGATTTAGTATTATGGCTTCTTCGCTAATTGTTGACTTTAATGCCAAGGACATTTGGCCCGTTTGTGTGGTTCTCTGCTGACACAGCAGAGTGATGCCAGGTGCCTGCTGAGACAGGAGGGAGTAACCAGTTTGATGGACATGGACAGGATCAATTGATGGATGGCTGATACCTTATCAGGGGAGATAAAAGACGGGTCTGCTGAGACACTGGCAGACACAACACAAGACAATGCAAGAGAGTTGTGCACCCACAAGAAGGTAGGGGCTTGGAGGACTGAATCAGGAGATCGGTCATAAAAGCTGACAGTGTGATGGCAGGACTGGTGGGGACTTGTTTGTGTGTCCACTCATGCCAGAGTGACGAGTCCACCACGGAAGAACGGTCTAGCCGAGAACAGAGGGTCATATCCGAATGACCACATCAGTACAATGAAACAAGAAGACAATGGAATGTTTGCCTGCTGCAGCTGCTTACATCTCGCTCACTCTCTCTCTCTCTTTCTCACTCTCTCTCTCCAACGTTACACTAGCAACTACTTCGACCTAAGCTAAACTGAACTGAACTAAACTGAACTGAACTTTCATCATCTCCTAAGACTATTCATTTACCCCTAAACTTTGGAAGAGCTTGGTTTTTGATTCCTTTTACCACACTTCTGTATATATACTTATACATATATATTTGCTAACCTGTAATATATACATATTTGCATTTTATTTTGTACTGTATTACTTAGTTTGCTAATAAACTTTATTAGTTATTAGTAATTACAGACTCCAACGTGTATTCCATTTCTGCTGTTTTGGTAATCCAGTTACGGGGTACGTCACAAATTGGGGGCTCATCTGGGATTTGATTAACAAATTGGGGGCTGGTGAATTGTTCGGAGTAAAAATTCCCGTATCTGATCTGGTTGTGTGGAAAACCATAAAGGAAACCAACTGAGATGGAGATTGACAAATTTTTAAGGGAATCAACTTCAGAGGCATTATGGGATGCCAGAAAGTTGGAATTGTTGAATATTGTGGAACAGTTGAAACTTGTGAGGGTGAAACTGGCAATGAGGAAGTCGAAGGTATAGAGAGCCATAGTTGACCACTATGTATCTGAGGGGGTGTTTTCCGAAGAGGAGCTGGAAATGTTTCCCGAGAGTAAACCTAACGGGTTTGAGCTCCAGCTTCAGATGGAAAGACTACAGATGGAGGAGGGGGAGAGGAAATGGGAACATGAGTTCCAGATAAGGAAGCTGGAGGCAGAGAGGGAAAGAGAAAAGGCTGAATGGCAGAGAGAAGAAAGGGAGGAAGAAAAGAATATTGCAGCTGGGAGGTCCAGTGTTTGACATTGATGATGTATATAGCTTGAAAGGGCTGGTTGTAATTGATGAATTTAATAAGTGTGTCCCGATTATGAAAAGGCGTTCCGAGATGAAAAGGATGCCGCTACTTTAAGGGAGTCTGCTGCGTTAGCAGACAAGGTTGTTTTAACTGGTAAGTTTGAGTTTACTCCAGATAGGAGTATCCCAGAGAGTAACTGTGAGGATCAGGGGAACATGGAATTTGAAACTGGGACTGGTATTGAAGGCCTAGAAGAGGCAGCTGTCCCATTTGCCTGCGTTCAGGTTGTTGAGGTACCTGTGAATTCATAGGGTACTGAACCTTGTGGTGAAACACAGTTAAGGTCTAAGGTTTCTGACTTGGTTGAAAAGGAATGCAATTCTTTTGGGTCAGATGGACTTGGTTCAGTGAGTAAGGGGTTAACCCTGGCACCAGTGGAAAGTGAGGATTCTCAGTCACTTGTGTTAGAAGGTGTTCTAAACGTTGGTGATGAGATGAAAACTAGTGAAGTGAATTTAATGGACAATAGTGAGGAAGGAGCTGTGTCTGGATTTTTAAATAAAGAACTGGAGAAGTTTGGACTGGTTTCATGACCTTTGACCCTGCTTGCAGAACAATGGTCTGTTGAAGAATGTGTCAGCTTGTTAAACTCTGTTTTAGAAGTTGAAAGTAAACCACTCCAAGGTCAGAGAACAGTTGTTCAAGATGACAATGTAGGAAAAAAAATTGTTTTGGTTTTGAGAGGCCACCTGTCTGCGTTACTATGGGAACGAATCGAAGTAAAAGTCGAAGAAACAGATTAGATAGTTTATTTGGGAATTTCCAGAATGTAAACGTGGTTTTCATAAGTTTAGAGATGGTGTTGAGCTTGGTAAACATTATTGGCAGCTATCCAGGGTGAAATTAAGTCAGCAGAATGACTAACGAGCAAGCTCATGGCTGGCAACCCGTGCACATATACTGGCACAGTTAGCAGAGATAGGAGTTTAATTTATGGAAGTTTGTCAGAGACTTTTCTACCTTTCATGTTACAGCAGGATTTGGAGAGTAAGGGGGATAAAAAAAGGCTTGTCTTTGTCAAAGGTTGAATTTATAGCAGAGCAAGGTAAAGATTCTAAAATTACTGTGTTAAAGGAGACAGCTCCTTTATAGGAGGTTTGGAGAGGGTCAGCAGGATATTACCTGAAAGATGGGGTATTGATGAGGAGGTGGAGACTACCTACTGAGTTTGCAGATGAGGATTGGGCAACTGAACATCAAGTGATGGTCCCGAAAGTTTACAGCGCTGAAATTTTAAACGTGGCTTATAATATGTCCTTATGTGGACAATTTGAAGTGGAAAAGACAGTAAATGGAAGTGAGAAGGAATTCTACTGGCCTAATTTAAGGAAGGCTATTGTGAACTTATGCAGGGCTTGTCATACCTGTCAGAGTGTAGAAAAACCTAATCCAGTACCTAGCAGTACCATTTAGGCCGATACCTGTTCTTGGTGAACCGTCTTCCAGGGTCACAGTGGATTGTGTGGGCCCATTGCCAAAGACTGCAGCTAGCTACGAGTATCTGTTAACCATCATGTGTGCTGTGTCTAGGTTCCATGGAATGGTGCCCTTCTGGAACATCAAGACCAAGACTGTGGTAAAAGCACTTTCTACACTGGTAGGTGTACCTAAAGGAAGCTAATTTGTCCAGGGTAGTAACTTTATATCAAGAACATTCCAGGGGATAGTGAAAGAGTTGAGAGCTAAGCATATTGTATCACCTTTGACCTTACTGAGAGAGCAATGGTCAGACCAGAATGAAAATATGATTAAGGGTTATTATGACTCCTACCCTGCAGCAGTGAGTACTGTTATGATGATGGAGGAGATTGTCATGTCTACTACTGGATTACCAATTCATTTTACTGAACACCCTGTAGTTTTCACAAGACTCAGAAAGTCTGATGTTTTGGAAAATACTGATGGAAAAATTCAACATTCGCAGTCAAAGCAGCAAAAACAACTGAAGAGCTTAATTGACAAGTATAAACGTTTATTCCCTGATATTCTAAGGCTGTGCAATGCATGATCTCATTGTAAATTCAGTCCAGGCTATTAAGCAGCATCCCTACAGAGTGACCTTGGAGGAAAGCAAGCTGGTAGAAAAACTGTTTAAATGGCTGTCTGAGGCAAATCTCACAGTGAACCTCACCAAAAGTGAGCTCGGCCATGCCACGGTCACATACCTGGGGTATGTGGTAGGACCGGGGCAGCTGGCTCCTGTGCAGGCTAAAGTACAGGCTATTTCTGAAGTTCCCTTCCCGACTGATAAGAGGGTAGGGTACTATTGGAAGTTTTGTAAGAACTTTGCAGATATTGCCCTCCTTCTTACTAAGCTCTTGCAAAAGAGTAAGAAATTTGTGTGGAGTGACACCTGTCAACAAGCTTTCGAGAGTCTGAAAACTATACTGTGTCACCACCCTGTGTTAAAAGCACCTGACTTTTCAAAACCCTTCTCCCTAGCAACAGATGCTAGCGACGAAGCTGCAGGGACAGTGTTGCTGCAGAAAGGCTGGGATAAAATTGAACACCCAGTTGCTTATTTCTCTAGGAAGTTCATTGTGCACCAGAGAAATTATTCCACTGTAGATAAAGAATTACTGTCACTTATTCTGGCATTACAGCATTTTTAGGTTTACACTTGTCCAGCACAGAAGCCATTGATAGTTTATACTGATCACAACCCATTGGTAGTTTTGACTAACATGAAGAATAAAAATAGTCAGTTATTAAGTTGGAGTCTGTTATTGCAAGAATTTGATGTGAAGATAAAACATATAAAAGGAACTGACAATGTAATTGCTGATTGTTTATCTAGGTGTTAGTTTTAAAAATCCTATATATTACTCTGTCGACTAATAACTATCTGTACACCATATTAGACTCTGTAATGTGCATGCATGGTTTAATTTTTACACACTGTAAAAATTCCTAAAAATCGGGGGGGGGGGGGTGTTATATACCCCTGGGGTTCATATTTTCTGTGTACAATCACTTTAAAATGTCAGAAGAATGAGGCTGGCTTTTGGACACTGACCTCCCTGTGAACTGGTACTGCTAATGAGAGAGAGATGAAGAACAGAGGGGGAGGGAGAGTTATGCAACACAGATGGGAGAGAGAGAGAGACAAGGATTAAAATGAATGATTTAGTATTATGGCTTCTTCGCTAATTGTTGACTTTAACACCAAGGACATTTGGCCTGTTTGTGTGGTTATCTGCTGACACAGCAGAGTGATGCCAGTTGCCTGTTGAGACAGGAGGGCGTGGCCAGTTTGATGGACATGGACAGGATCAGTTGATGTATGGCTGATACCTCGTCAGGGGAGATAAAAGATGGGTCTGCTAAGACACCAGCAGACACGACACGAGTCTCTGCAAGAGTGTTGTGCACCCACAGGAAGGTGGGGGTTTGGAGGACCGAATCGGGAGATTGGTCACAAAAGCTCACAGTGTGACGGTAGGACCGGTGGGGGCTCGTGTGTGCGTCCACTCACGCCAGAGTGACGAGTCCACCACGGAAGTACGGTCTAGCTGAGAACAGAGGGTCATATCCGAATGACCACATCAGTACAATGAAACAAGAAGACAATGGAATGTTTGCCTGCTGCAGCTGCTTACATCTCGCTCACTCTCTCTCTCTCTTTCTCACTCTCTCTCTCCAACGTTACACTAGCAACTACTTCGACCTAAGCTAAACTGAACTGAACTAAACTGAACTGAACTTTCATCATCTCCTAAGACTATTCATTTACCCCTAAACTTTGGAAGAGCTTGGTTTTTGATTCCTTTTACCACACTTCTGTATATATACTTATACATATATATTTGCTAACCTGTAATATATACATATTTGCATTTTATTTTGTACTGTATTACTTAGTTTGCTAATAAACTTTATTAGTTATTAGTAATTACAGACTCCAACGTGTATTCCATTTCTGCTGTTTTGGTAATCCAGTTACGGGGTACGTCACAAATTGGGGGCTCATCTGGGATTTGATTAACAAATTGGGGGCTGGTGAATTGTTCGGAGTAAAAATTCCCGTATCTGATCTGGTTGTGTGGAAAACCATAAAGGAAACCAACTGAGATGGAGATTGACAAATTTTTAAGGGAATCAACTTCAGAGGCATTATGGGATGCCAGAAAGTTGGAATTGTTGAATATTGTGGAACAGTTGAAACTTGTGAGGGTGAAACTGGCAATGAGGAAGTCGAAGGTATAGAGAGCCATAGTTGACCACTATGTATCTGAGGGGGTGTTTTCTGAAGAGGAGCTGGAAATGTTTCCCGAGAGTAAACCTAACGGGTTTGAGCTCCAGCTTCAGATGGAAAGACTACAGATGGAGGAGGGGGAGAGGAAATGGGAACATGAGTTCCAGATAAGGAAGCTGGAGGCAGAGAGGGAAAGAGAAAAGGCTGAATGGCAGAGAGAAGAAAGGGAGGAAGAAAAGAATATTGCAGCTGGGAGGTCCAGTGTTTGACATTGATGATGTATATAGCTTGAAAGGGCTGGTTGTAATTGATGAATTTAATAAGTGTGTCCCGATTATGAAAAGGCGTTCCGAGATGAAAAGGATGCCGCTACTTTAAGGGAGTCTGCTGCGTTAGCAGACAAGGTTGTTTTAACTGGTAAGTTTGAGTTTACTCCAGATAGGAGTTTCCCAGAGAGTAACTGTGAGGATCAGGGGAACATGGAATTTGAAACTGGGACTGGTATTGAAGGCCTAGAAGAGGCAGCTGTCCCATTTGCCTGCGTTCAGGTTGTTGAGGTACCTGTGAATTCATAGGGTACTGAACCTTGTGGTGAAACACAGTTAAGGTCTAAGGTTTCTGACTTGGTTGAAAAGGAATGCAATTCTTTTGGGTCAGATGGACTTGGTTCAGTGAGTAAGGGGTTAACCCTGGCACCAGTGGAAAGTGAGGATTCTCAGTCACTTGTGTTAGAAGGTGTTCTAAACGTTGGTGATGAGATGAAAACTAGTGAAGTGAATTTAATGGACAATAGTGAGGAAGGAGCTGTGTCTGGATTTTTAAATAAAGAACTGGAGAAGTTTGGACTGGTTTCATGACCTTTGACCCTGCTTGCAGAACAATGGTCTGTTGAAGAATGTGTCAGCTTGTTAAACTCTGTTTTAGAAGTTGAAAGTAAACCACTCCAAGGTCAGAGAACAGTTGTTCAAGATGACAATGTAGGAAAAAAAATTGTTTTGGTTTTGAGAGGCCACCTGTCTGCGTTACTATGGGAACGAATCGAAGTAAAAGTCGAAGAAACAGATTAGATAGTTTATTTGGGAATTTCCAGAATGTAAACGTGGTTTTCATAAGTTTAGAGATGGTGTTGAGCTTGGTAAACATTATTGGCAGCTATCCAGGGTGAAATTAAGTCAGCAGAATGACTAACGAGCAAGCTCATGGCTGGCAACCCGTGCACATATACTGGCACAGTTAGCAGAGATAGGAGTTTAATTTATGGAAGTTTGTCAGAGACTTTTCTACCTTTCATGTTACAGCAGGATTTGGAGAGTAAGGGGGATAAAAAAAGGCTTGTCTTTGTCAAAGGTTGAATTTATAGCAGAGCAAGGTAAAGATTCTAAAATTACTGTGTTAAAGGAGACAGCTCCTTTATAGGAGGTTTGGAGAGGGTCAGCAGGATATTACCTGAAAGATGGGGTATTGATGAGGAGGTGGAGACTACCTACTGAGTTTGCAGATGAGGATTGGGCAACTGAACATCAAGTGATGGTCCCGAAAGTTTACAGCGCTGAAATTTTAAACGTGGCTTATAATATGTCCTTATGTGGACAATTTGAAGTGGAAAAGACAGTAAATGGAAGTGAGAAGGAATTCTACTGGCCTAATTTAAGGAAGGCTATTGTGAACTTATGCAGGGCTTGTCATACCTGTCAGAGTGTAGAAAAACCTAATCCAGTACCTAGCAGTACCATTTAGGCCGATACCTGTTCTTGGTGAACCGTCTTCCAGGGTCACAGTGGATTGTGTGGGCCCATTGCCAAAGACTGCAGCTAGCTACGAGTATCTGTTAACCATCATGTGTGCTGTGTCTAGGTTCCATGGAATGGTGCCCTTCTGGAACATCAAGACCAAGACTGTGGTAAAAGCACTTTCTACACTGGTAGGTGTACCTAAAGGAAGCTAATTTGTCCAGGGTAGTAACTTTATATCAAGAACATTCCAGGGGATAGTGAAAGAGTTGAGAGCTAAGCATATTGTATCACCTTTGACCTTACTGAGAGAGCAATGGTCAGACCAGAATGAAAATATGATTAAGGGTTATTATGACTCCTACCCTGCAGCAGTGAGTACTGTTATGATGATGGAGGAGATTGTCATGTCTACTACTGGATTACCAATTCATTTTACTGAACACCCTGTAGTTTTCACAAGACTCAGAAAGTCTGATGTTTTGGAAAATACTGATGGAAAAATTCAACATTCGCAGTCAAAGCAGCAAAAACAACTGAAGAGCTTAATTGACAAGTATAAACGTTTATTCCCTGATATTCTAAGGCTGTGCAATGCATGATCTCATTGTAAATTCAGTCCAGGCTATTAAGCAGCATCCCTACAGAGTGACCTTGGAGGAAAGCAAGCTGGTAGAAAAACTGTTTAAATGGCTGTCTGAGGCAAATCTCACAGTGAACCTCACCAAAAGTGAGCTCGGCCATGCCACGGTCACATACCTGGGGTATGTGGTAGGACCGGGGCAGCTGGCTCCTGTGCAGGCTAAAGTACAGGCTATTTCTGAAGTTCCCTTCCCGACTGATAAGAGGGTAGGGTACTATTGGAAGTTTTGTAAGAACTTTGCAGATATTGCCCTCCTTCTTACTAAGCTCTTGCAAAAGAGTAAGAAATTTGTGTGGAGTGACACCTGTCAACAAGCTTTCGAGAGTCTGAAAACTATACTGTGTCACCACCCTGTGTTAAAAGCACCTGACTTTTCAAAACCCTTCTCCCTAGCAACAGATGCTAGCGACGAAGCTGCAGGGACAGTGTTGCTGCAGAAAGGCTGGGATAAAATTGAACACCCAGTTGCTTATTTCTCTAGGAAGTTCATTGTGCACCAGAGAAATTATTCCACTGTAGATAAAGAATTACTGTCACTTATTCTGGCATTACAGCATTTTTAGGTTTACACTTGTCCAGCACAGAAGCCATTGATAGTTTATACTGATCACAACCCATTGGTAGTTTTGACTAACATGAAGAATAAAAATAGTCAGTTATTAAGTTGGAGTCTGTTATTGCAAGAATTTGATGTGAAGATAAAACATATAAAAGGAACTGACAATGTAATTGCTGATTGTTTATCTAGGTGTTAGTTTTAAAAATCCTATATATTACTCTGTCGACTAATAACTATCTGTACACCATATTAGACTCTGTAATGTGCATGCATGGTTTAATTTTTACACACTGTAAAAATTCCTAAAAATCGGGGGGGGGGGGTGTTATATACCCCTGGGGTTCATATTTTCTGTGTACAATCACTTTAAAATGTCAGAAGAATGAGGCTGGCTTTTGGACACTGACCTCCCTGTGAACTGGTACTGCTAATGAGAGAGAGATGAAGAACAGAGGGGGAGGGAGAGTTATGCAACACAGATGGGAGAGAGAGAGAGACAAGGATTAAAATGAATGATTTAGTATTATGGCTTCTTCGCTAATTGTTGACTTTAACACCAAGGACATTTGGCCTGTTTGTGTGGTTATCTGCTGACACAGCAGAGTGATGCCAGTTGCCTGTTGAGACAGGAGGGCGTGGCCAGTTTGATGGACATGGACAGGATCAGTTGATGTATGGCTGATACCTCGTCAGGGGAGATAAAAGATGGGTCTGCTAAGACACCAGCAGACACGACACGAGTCTCTGCAAGAGTGTTGTGCACCCACAGGAAGGTGGGGGTTTGGAGGACCGAATCGGGAGATTGGTCACAAAAGCTCACAGTGTGACGGTAGGACCGGTGGGGGCTCGTGTGTGCGTCCACTCACGCCAGAGTGACGAGTCCACCACGGAAGTACGGTCTAGCTGAGAACAGAGGGTCATATCCGAATGACCACATCAGTACAATGAAACAAGAAGACAATGGAATGTTTGCCTGCTGCAGCTGCTTACATCTCGCTCACTCTCTCTCTCTCTTTCTCACTCTCTCTCTCCAACGTTACACTAGCAACTACTTCGACCTAAGCTAAACTGAACTGAACTAAACTGAACTGAACTTTCATCATCTCCTAAGACTATTCATTTACCCCTAAACTTTGGAAGAGCTTGGTTTTTGATTCCTTTTACCACACTTCTGTATATATACTTATACATATATATTTGCTAACCTGTAATATATACATATTTGCATTTTATTTTGTACTGTATTACTTAGTTTGCTAATAAACTTTATTAGTTATTAGTAATTACAGACTCCAACGTGTATTCCATTTCTGCTGTTTTGGTAATCCAGTTACGGGGTACGTCACAAATTGGGGGCTCATCTGGGATTTGATTAACAAATTGGGGGCTGGTGAATTGTTCGGAGTAAAAATTCCCGTATCTGATCTGGTTGTGTGGAAAACCATAAAGGAAACCAACTGAGATGGAGATTGACAAATTTTTAAGGGAATCAACTTCAGAGGCATTATGGGATGCCAGAAAGTTGGAATTGTTGAATATTGTGGAACAGTTGAAACTTGTGAGGGTGAAACTGGCAATGAGGAAGTCGAAGGTATAGAGAGCCATAGTTGACCACTATGTATCTGAGGGGGTGTTTTCCGAAGAGGAGCTGGAAATGTTTCCCGAGAGTAAACCTAACGGGTTTGAGCTCCAGCTTCAGATGGAAAGACTACAGATGGAGGAGGGGGAGAGGAAATGGGAACATGAGTTCCAGATAAGGAAGCTGGAGGCAGAGAGGGAAAGAGAAAAGGCTGAATGGCAGAGAGAAGAAAGGGAGGAAGAAAAGAATATTGCAGCTGGGAGGTCCAGTGTTTGACATTGATGATGTATATAGCTTGAAAGGGCTGGTTGTAATTGATGAATTTAATAAGTGTGTCCCGATTATGAAAAGGCGTTCCGAGATGAAAAGGATGCCGCTACTTTAAGGGAGTCTGCTGCGTTAGCAGACAAGGTTGTTTTAACTGGTAAGTTTGAGTTTACTCCAGATAGGAGTTTCCCAGAGAGTAACTGTGAGGATCAGGGGAACATGGAATTTGAAACTGGGACTGGTATTGAAGGCCTAGAAGAGGCAGCTGTCCCATTTGCCTGCGTTCAGGTTGTTGAGGTACCTGTGAATTCATAGGGTACTGAACCTTGTGGTGAAACACAGTTAAGGTCTAAGGTTTCTGACTTGGTTGAAAAGGAATGCAATTCTTTTGGGTCAGATGGACTTGGTTCAGTGAGTAAGGGGTTAACCCTGGCACCAGTGGAAAGTGAGGATTCTCAGTCACTTGTGTTAGAAGGTGTTCTAAACGTTGGTGATGAGATGAAAACTAGTGAAGTGAATTTAATGGACAATAGTGAGGAAGGAGCTGTGTCTGGATTTTTAAATAAAGAACTGGAGAAGTTTGGACTGGTTTCATGACCTTTGACCCTGCTTGCAGAACAATGGTCTGTTGAAGAATGTGTCAGCTTGTTAAACTCTGTTTTAGAAGTTGAAAGTAAACCACTCCAAGGTCAGAGAACAGTTGTTCAAGATGACAATGTAGGAAAAAAAATTGTTTTGGTTTTGAGAGGCCACCTGTCTGCGTTACTATGGGAACGAATCGAAGTAAAAGTCGAAGAAACAGATTAGATAGTTTATTTGGGAATTTCCAGAATGTAAACGTGGTTTTCATAAGTTTAGAGATGGTGTTGAGCTTGGTAAACATTATTGGCAGCTATCCAGGGTGAAATTAAGTCAGCAGAATGACTAACGAGCAAGCTCATGGCTGGCAACCCGTGCACATATACTGGCACAGTTAGCAGAGATAGGAGTTTAATTTATGGAAGTTTGTCAGAGACTTTTCTACCTTTCATGTTACAGCAGGATTTGGAGAGTAAGGGGGATAAAAAAAGGCTTGTCTTTGTCAAAGGTTGAATTTATAGCAGAGCAAGGTAAAGATTCTAAAATTACTGTGTTAAAGGAGACAGCTCCTTTATAGGAGGTTTGGAGAGGGTCAGCAGGATATTACCTGAAAGATGGGGTATTGATGAGGAGGTGGAGACTACCTACTGAGTTTGCAGATGAGGATTGGGCAACTGAACATCAAGTGATGGTCCCGAAAGTTTACAGCGCTGAAATTTTAAACGTGGCTTATAATATGTCCTTATGTGGACAATTTGAAGTGGAAAAGACAGTAAATGGAAGTGAGAAGGAATTCTACTGGCCTAATTTAAGGAAGGCTATTGTGAACTTATGCAGGGCTTGTCATACCTGTCAGAGTGTAGAAAAACCTAATCCAGTACCTAGCAGTACCATTTAGGCCGATACCTGTTCTTGGTGAACCGTCTTCCAGGGTCACAGTGGATTGTGTGGGCCCATTGCCAAAGACTGCAGCTAGCTACGAGTATCTGTTAACCATCATGTGTGCTGTGTCTAGGTTCCATGGAATGGTGCCCTTCTGGAACATCAAGACCAAGACTGTGGTAAAAGCACTTTCTACACTGGTAGGTGTACCTAAAGGAAGCTAATTTGTCCAGGGTAGTAACTTTATATCAAGAACATTCCAGGGGATAGTGAAAGAGTTGAGAGCTAAGCATATTGTATCACCTTTGACCTTACTGAGAGAGCAATGGTCAGACCAGAATGAAAATATGATTAAGGGTTATTATGACTCCTACCCTGCAGCAGTGAGTACTGTTATGATGATGGAGGAGATTGTCATGTCTACTACTGGATTACCAATTCATTTTACTGAACACCCTGTAGTTTTCACAAGACTCAGAAAGTCTGATGTTTTGGAAAATACTGATGGAAAAATTCAACATTCGCAGTCAAAGCAGCAAAAACAACTGAAGAGCTTAATTGACAAGTATAAACGTTTATTCCCTGATATTCTAAGGCTGTGCAATGCATGATCTCATTGTAAATTCAGTCCAGGCTATTAAGCAGCATCCCTACAGAGTGACCTTGGAGGAAAGCAAGCTGGTAGAAAAACTGTTTAAATGGCTGTCTGAGGCAAATCTCACAGTGAACCTCACCAAAAGTGAGCTCGGCCATGCCACGGTCACATACCTGGGGTATGTGGTAGGACCGGGGCAGCTGGCTCCTGTGCAGGCTAAAGTACAGGCTATTTCTGAAGTTCCCTTCCCGACTGATAAGAGGGTAGGGTACTATTGGAAGTTTTGTAAGAACTTTGCAGATATTGCCCTCCTTCTTACTAAGCTCTTGCAAAAGAGTAAGAAATTTGTGTGGAGTGACACCTGTCAACAAGCTTTCGAGAGTCTGAAAACTATACTGTGTCACCACCCTGTGTTAAAAGCACCTGACTTTTCAAAACCCTTCTCCCTAGCAACAGATGCTAGCGACGAAGCTGCAGGGACAGTGTTGCTGCAGAAAGGCTGGGATAAAATTGAACACCCAGTTGCTTATTTCTCTAGGAAGTTCATTGTGCACCAGAGAAATTATTCCACTGTAGATAAAGAATTACTGTCACTTATTCTGGCATTACAGCATTTTTAGGTTTACACTTGTCCAGCACAGAAGCCATTGATAGTTTATACTGATCACAACCCATTGGTAGTTTTGACTAACATGAAGAATAAAAATAGTCAGTTATTAAGTTGGAGTCTGTTATTGCAAGAATTTGATGTGAAGATAAAACATATAAAAGGAACTGACAATGTAATTGCTGATTGTTTATCTAGGTGTTAGTTTTAAAAATCCTATATATTACTCTGTCGACTAATAACTATCTGTACACCATATTAGACTCTGTAATGTGCATGCATGGTTTAATTTTTACACACTGTAAAAATTCCTAAAAATCGGGGGGGGGGGGTGTTATATACCCCTGGGGTTCATATTTTCTGTGTACAATCACTTTAAAATGTCAGAAGAATGAGGCTGGCTTTTGGACACTGACCTCCCTGTGAACTGGTACTGCTAATGAGAGAGAGATGAAGAACAGAGGGGGAGGGAGAGTTATGCAACACAGATGGGAGAGAGAGAGAGACAAGGATTAAAATGAATGATTTAGTATTATGGCTTCTTCGCTAATTGTTGACTTTAACACCAAGGACATTTGGCCTGTTTGTGTGGTTATCTGCTGACACAGCAGAGTGATGCCAGTTGCCTGTTGAGACAGGAGGGCGTGGCCAGTTTGATGGACATGGACAGGATCAGTTGATGTATGGCTGATACCTCGTCAGGGGAGATAAAAGATGGGTCTGCTAAGACACCAGCAGACACGACACGAGTCTCTGCAAGAGTGTTGTGCACCCACAGGAAGGTGGGGGTTTGGAGGACCGAATCGGGAGATTGGTCACAAAAGCTCACAGTGTGACGGTAGGACCGGTGGGGGCTCGTGTGTGCGTCCACTCACGCCAGAGTGACGAGTCCACCACGGAAGTACGGTCTAGCTGAGAACAGAGGGTCATATCCGAATGACCACATCAGTACAATGAAACAAGAAGACAATGGAATGTTTGCCTGCTGCAGCTGCTTACATCTCGCTCACTCTCTCTCTCTCTTTCTCACTCTCTCTCTCCAACGTTACACTAGCAACTACTTCGACCTAAGCTAAACTGAACTGAACTAAACTGAACTGAACTTTCATCATCTCCTAAGACTATTCATTTACCCCTAAACTTTGGAAGAGCTTGGTTTTTGATTCCTTTTACCACACTTCTGTATATATACTTATACATATATATTTGCTAACCTGTAATATATACATATTTGCATTTTATTTTGTACTGTATTACTTAGTTTGCTAATAAACTTTATTAGTTATTAGTAATTACAGACTCCAACGTGTATTCCATTTCTGCTGTTTTGGTAATCCAGTTACGGGGTACGTCACAAATTGGGGGCTCATCTGGGATTTGATTAACAAATTGGGGGCTGGTGAATTGTTCGGAGTAAAAATTCCCGTATCTGATCTGGTTGTGTGGAAAACCATAAAGGAAACCAACTGAGATGGAGATTGACAAATTTTTAAGGGAATCAACTTCAGAGGCATTATGGGATGCCAGAAAGTTGGAATTGTTGAATATTGTGGAACAGTTGA